>NC_051186.1:87896240-87947979 GCF_013339695.2 Rhipicephalus sanguineus
TATACAAGTTAACCGACTAACTTTTTTTGAAGCCTTGTGTGCCCCTATCAGCGTGAGTATTACAACCAGAGGTTGTGGATTGCTTTAGTATTGGGAAATTCGAACACTTCCCAAAATGCACTGGAAAACCCTGCTCGTTCTGCTTCTTTCTGTTTGCTTGACATGCTTTGGAAGGCAATCAAACATCCAGCCTCTCAAAAATGCCAAATTTATATAATACTGACGACTCGTTTTACACACTGAAGCAGTCTTTACAAAACAGTAACGAGTGTGATTAATTCACAATGAACGTTGCAAAAATAGGTTGAATAATAAAAATGTGGAGGTTTTATGTCCGAAAACCATGATACGAATATGAGGCATGCAGTAGTGGAGCACTTCAGATATTTTGAGCACCTGGCGTTTTTTTTAACGTGCACCTAAATCTAGGCAGATGGGCCTCAAGCATATTGCATCCATTGATATGCACCCGGGATTCAATCCCACTACGTTCGGGCCAGCAGTTGAGCGCCGTAACCACTAGACCACTGCGACGGGCCACGAAGTTTGAAGCATGCATGAATTCAGGTACTCACCAAATCCAAAAGATTTTCAGCACCCAGGGGCTCTGTCACTTTTCAATTACAAACCTCTAGTCATGACTGTTGTGCCACTGCAAAGAACTGATGGTGTCAGCTATTCACAGGCATAAAAGATACATTGATGAAGTGCTCAGCTCTGTGAGGATTCCAGAGGGGTTTGTGCAGAAGCTGCGACTCGGTTGACATGCATGTTAGTTTGAAATAGAAGCATGCATCCATACTCACTGAAACTATTCACAACGTACTGTTTGTGTAGAGCAACTGTGTTTCTTGTTTAACTAAACTCTGCAAACTCCGACATTCCACTTCCTGAACCAATGAATGACAAGTGATGCAGTTTTAGTTGCACATTATGATGACACTGTGCAGCGCTCCCCATCTGCCATTTAAGTACTGCTCAGAAAATCTTCTGACATTGTGATGGATCCAACATGATACCTGGTAGAAAAATAATAGGGAAGCTGCGTTCAACTTTGCACTTTACTCTACTTATTTCTTTGATAAGATGCTTATCTTCGTGTATATTTCATGTTACCTTGAGTATTTCGCACCACTTCCAACTTAACTAACGACCTGTGATCATTCCTGTTGTTCACCAGTCACAACCACAATGTTTCCACAAATTTCAAAGGTCACCTCTGCAACTGAGTCTAGACCATTCTTTGTTGCGTTTTTCTCCCTTTATTACTTGAAAATAAAAGCATCGCGTGTCTTGTTCACATCACGTGAGCTTGCCTGCAACACATTTAACTGGAGGATAACATGATCAGGGGTAGCTGAGCCAAATGGTAGATTTGTGTCACTGCTTTTACAAAATAATATGCTGTAGCACTGCAGCATATTATGACATTGATATACTTATGCTCCATGGGTTCGTCTACATGAGCCAAAGGCTATGACTGTTAGGTGCACTTTCTGTGTACATATATGCAAAAGTATGTGTGTGTTCGTGTGTATGTGCAAAAGGCAATGACACAACGCAGGGCAATAAAAAAAAGTACAGGAAAGGGTGTTTTTCCTATACCCCTTGTTTTCTTTGGCTTGCGTTGCGTCATTATCTTTTGCACAGTATGAACCAACCATTCGAACAACTTGTTTTGTTATGATATATTTCAATGCGCGGGATTGTTTCGCTTCTTGCTGTTAGTCATAATCTATACAACTAGTATGTGTACACTTATTTACGCTGATGTAGCACTTCTTTATATGCTTACCATGCTTATGTGATTGTATTATGCGTTTTCGTATCCTATTTATTGTACGCGTGCTGGATGTACGCATTCCTGTATTCAGGTTTTACCACAGCAGTATTTCGAATCTTTTTCGTTTGCTTTTGTTATTATTACCGATAATATAGCCCATATATTGCCTAAACGTGCAGCAATTTACGTTTCCTTCAATAAAATGTCATGTGAAGAAAGTTATATGCGCTTTTTGCTTCTCGAGCGAGCGCCGAAAGCGGCTGCTATGCAGCCGCGACGGCGCCGCTCACCACCATTCGCCATGCTACCACAGAGGCTACAACGAAGCAGAAAAACAACTACACACATTACGTACGTATATCGGCAATAAAGAGAGAAGACAGTGCAGTAGCCATTAGTGCGCAAACGCTCGAACCGACGTCGCGGCCGCGGGGCCGGCGGCACCACGAGCGAGGAAGCGACCGCAAACGGGCGCGGCCACATTGGATTTTTTCCTTTCGGATTGGCTCGCCTCCAGCAGAAATCCAAAATCCAGTCAATTACCGCCCATCCCAGGAACCGCCACCGTCGCCGGGAGCGGAAAAACGTCCCCATCGGCCCTATGGATATGTCACTCCACTGCCGGGGTGGCGCGCCGCTCTCCTCTCTCAGTCAGTCTCAGACCTCAGTGCGTTGCGTGGTTGTGTTGGTTGCGCGTCTTCGGTGGTGTTGATGGTGTTGACGCCGGCTCCGCGCACGAAGTGACGCTTGGAGGGCGGAATATTCATGGAGCTGCAGACACCGACAACGGGTGCCAGTTAACGGTGAGTGTACTGCTTTCGTAGGTACTAATTATAGAGTTTTAGCTGGGCGTCCGCATCAGCCTTGCTGAAGTTATCCGCCAGCCATTTCCAACAGCAGCCTGCGTCCGCGGGGCTGTTGCGTGTGCCCAACTAAAGCTCTCAGTTAACGAGTTACCACCGTTATGCGCGTTGCTGTACAAGCTTTCCATAAAGTGAGCGATGCAAACAATTATCGAGGGTCATTTCTTGCGATCGCACGTTGTGTCTGCACTACTGAAGGTGCAAGATGTCGTTTTGAGAGGCACTTTAGTCTACTTCATAATAACAGTTCCATCGACCTTGAGTGTGCAGCGTGCTTCCGCGCGTGGAAACGTGAAAAAATAAAGCCTGTGTACATAACGCTCAGGCGCACTATATATAATGATTTTTGTTGGCTTGAACACGGTAGTTTGAGGTGCAGATATAGTACGGTGGCTTCCAGGACGTACGCGGTAGTCATTCAAGTCGGGCACGCCTCGCCGGTAAGTAGAAAAACTAGTAGAAAAAGCTAGAGTAAAAAAAGCTAGAGACTTTCGACGGCGCCCGTTGTTGCGGCCGCCGCCGTGCACTTTTTTCCTTCGTTTCTGTTTGCTGTTTTCGTGGTTTGCATACACTGCGATGACGTTGGGCGCTATAACAGAATCGAGTGAGTATACGTGATTGTGGGAGTTATGTGCGCTAATTCTAGCATATGACATGTCTGATCTCGACGTAGACGGCGTACGCACGCGCTGGGTGTCGTTCGGGCCCTAGTACTCGCATCTGTTTATCTGAGTATTTAAGGATGGGTTACGTTTGTAAAACATGCGGTCAGTAACCGCTGACTGCATGCCCCTGGCTGCCGGAGGATGTGCTTTGTTATTTTGTTGTTAGCCTTTATTATGTCTGTGTGAACCACTTATTGTGAAGGTTTTGCAAACCTTTACTGCAATTTCATTTTCTCATCATAATATCGCGTTCTGCTTTTAAATGCGAAGCATTTCTTAGCGAACCTCTGGCACTTTGAGCGTTTCTATCTACGTATCTATCTATCTATCTATCTAGCCGCCTACGTCTGGGTGCTCTCATGATCGCCTCCTTAACTTGATGTAGACCAAACTTGGCATGGGAGGTTAAAGGATTTGGCGAATATGACTGTCGGGTCATGACATGAATAACGCGAAAATCCTGTCGCGTACGTCGTCAAACCCTTTAATCCAGACACGTGTGGCTCATAGCCGTTTACAACGGGCCGTGATGTACGGGTATGCGCCACAGGTGATTGACAGTTTATATCTACCCAGGAACGGCGAGAACAGAGATTGGTAGCTTAAATGCGAGAGCGTCAAGAAAAACCGACATCGGCAGCATTGACCCGACTAATGGAAAGAATTAAAATTAGGATCCCAGCAGGAATCGAACCCAAGCCTTCTGCGTGGCAATCAGATATTCTACCACAGAGCCACGCCAGGTATATAACTGGTTTAGAAAAACAGCCTCTGCAGGCCTAACGTCACTACGACGTCAATTGTGGTTATGGTTCTGGCTATATAATTTTGTAAAAAAAAGTAATACACACTACATGATACCCCTACGATGTGTACTCCTACGATACAGGCGTCATATGAGATTAACATCTGTGGTTCCAGTGTTAGCTCCGCTTTTATAGCAGTCTAATAAACACTACAATAATATTCCTATGATTTCGCAAGTTATATCGAAGCATTGCTCGAAACCGAGAAATACATTAACGAACGTTACGTATGATATTCACATCATCACACCGTAAAGTGCACTTATAGTCCGCCAGAACGACGCAGTGTCATCTTCATTTCTTACGAGGCTGGGAGATGGCCTCATGCTGACCGAGGATGGTGCCAGATTGATTGCCGGCCTCTTTGTAGACTAGGCTACGTATGCCACATGCGCCCAGGTTACTCTACGAATACGACAAGCGCCATCCACTGATTTGGTCTACGTAGCACTATTCCCGCCTACCAGCCTCGACGGCCTATATGTCAGCAACGCGACGGGTGACTTCAGGTTCCGACATTTCGCCGGCTCTATCGACAAACGATTTATCGACGAAATGACCGAGGCATCCACGATTTCCAACAGCTGTAGTATACTTCATACTTCGCTACACATGGATCCCTCATCACCGCGATCACGACCGGATCCAATTACAAGTCATGACCAGCAGCTGGTGCTCACTGACCACGGTGATGATCACCTTGTTCAAGAACTGTCAAAAACCTCTTCCACACATGCACACGGGTTCGTGAAACGTGCGTGCGTTCTCCATCATAAGAGACAAATATAAGCACTACGTATCAGCTAACCGCTTCTGGTGTTGGTAATACCCACGTTGCCGTTGGCAGCGTTACCCAACTGTAAACAGCTGGTTATATAGCACATATTCAGCTCTTCAACATATATGTGTGCGTATAAAATTCATACAAATCTTTAGCGTCACTGAGTAAAAAAAATTACGCCACAGTCAGTTTCCCACCGCATGCTTCGCATAACATCGACTCCCACGGTACGTGGGATCTGCCGAATTTTCAGATAACGTTTTTCATGGTGCTCACGCTGGACAGGAGCGACAGCCTAGCAAGCCACAAGTCTGATGCCTCAAGCCGTCACCACTTTTTGATTCATTCGTAATCACAAGGAATAAAAAAAGTCACAGTTTCCCCGCAAGGCCGAAGCAATGAATGCGATAGCAAGAAACTAATGCTATATGAAGTCAGGCTCGCCAATGGATACTCAGTTTGAATAGCGCTCCTGTTGCAAAGGCGGCCGAAGCAGCGAAGGAAACTAGCGTGCTTCAAGTGTCGAGCTGTGACACTTGATAGTTCGTGCTCATCTTCTGTTTGTTCGTTTAGCGGCGTCCCTTGAGCTCGAGTGGCTTTCGTACGCCCCGTAACATGAGCGCGGACATCACGGTGAAAGCGTGAAATATCCCTCTTCCCCTCAGCACAAGAAAACCACGCGAGCAGACAGCGGAAGGGCAAGGCTCTCCCTGCGCAAGTATAAGAAGAAGCGAGCGAGCTCGCCGACGACTTTCAAGTGCGCCTGTCGCGCTCCTAACGCCATCTCGCTCGTAATGAAGAAACGCTTCTAAGCGCAGCCGTCTCTGAGCCCGTCCAGCGGTAAAGGGTGTGTATATAACGCTCGCCGTTACCTACGTGGAGGATCTGCGTTTCGTGGCGTAGTGGCTAGTGCCAGTCGCTGCGGAGGAAGAGGTCCCTGGTTCGATTCCGCGCTTCGGAAGCATTTTTCTTCGGGATATATACGTATATATATATATATATATATATATATATATATATATATATATATATATATATATATACATATATATATTGTGAGCATTATTCATATGCTTCGTCCTCTCACCTGTAAATACTCATCATCACCACTTGGGTCTGAGTAGCGGGGCTCAGGCTCGAGATAAATAAAGAAGAGTCTTTCGGCTTGACCGTCGTCTCACAAGTGGTGGATTGTGCTGTACGATTCCTCAGTCCTCTGGCTCTACCGGTGGCGCTACGCCTTCCACTTCAATACACCCCTGGAGCTCCGTTCAGGTCGCCGTTTGAACTCGGAGACATCGGCAATGTCGCAAGACGAGAACCCCAACGCTGGACCATCCACGACACCTGCCCCGTCAGGAAACCACTTGTGAGAAACCACCACTTGTGAGACGACGGTCAAGCCGAAAGACTCTTCTTTATTTATCTCGAGCCTGAGCCCCGCTACTCAGACCCAAGTGGTGATGATGAGTATTTACAGGTGAGAGGATGAAGCATATGAATAATGCTCACAATATATATATATATATATATATATATATATATATATATATATATATATATATATATATATATATATATATATATACATATACATATACGGCGCATGACGGCGGCGACGGCAAAATCCAGCCGTGAATGTCCATATAATTGCTATCGCAATAATATGGAAACATGATGGCGATTTCTGCTGTTTATTTAGCACCATATGACACTGTGTACATCACAGTCACACATTTTAGTTGGCTATACTCATTGAAGCATGTAAATGAGGAATACCCAAACTTCTTAATTGGAAATTACAGACCATCTTTTCGCGCTTTCTATATAACTTTGCTGGAAAATATGTGTTGTTTTGACGAGTTTTATTGAAATAATGCTAAAACTGAACTATTCTTTTTTTACAGTCGCTGGGCAGAATGGCAACTATTATTGGACTTGCTTAAAATGAATACTGCACTATTTTCAACAGTGGTCGCGCAAAAGTAGAGCAAGGGTCAAATGAGTAGCTTAAAATACTTGTGGAGTCGCTTGATGCTTCGGTGTGGGTCCCTTGACCCCCGTAGGAGTGTTACCGGCAAGAGTCGTGTGACTCCCTATAAGTGGTAACGTGATCCTCCAGATGAGAGTCTTTCCACTCTTCCTAGAGAGTCAGGGGAGTCTCCTAGAGCGAGCCGACCCTGACCCACCAAGAGAGTCACCGTGACTATTTAAAGAGAGTCCTATACGTGGCAAGTCAGAACTCTCCAAAAAGAGTCACGCATACTCTTTTTTTCTTAGGGTGTTTCTATAGAAGACGGCGACCCGATCGTACGCTTCGACACAGCTTTCCGGGTCTTCGAGCCGCGGAAGCTTGGTAGCCCTCTTTGGGTTGCGGGAGCAGGATCGATGCAGGCTGCACAGGGTCTATCATCGCTCCTGCGGTATAAGTCAGGGTCTTGGGTTGATGTGTTTTCGGGAAGGACCCCGTACTTTGGGTGCAGTCGCTGTTGCCTGCGGCTAGTTCTACGGATGCGGGTTGATTTAGCGTCGTCTTTTTCGCGGCTTGGGCTTGGCTCAGCGTTTCTAGGTGGTGGCCGACTCATGGACAAAACAGAACCTTGACCAGAGGTCACTTGGTAGTGATTGTGAAGAAGACAGTAGCCACGCCGGTACAGCCGAAACCTTTTATTGGGCAAACCTGTGTCCAGAAAACTAAGCAGCTGAAAGTACAAGCAATGCTTTCTGTACAGAGACACCCGCGATTATAATCGTTGGCTGTCAATTATCTGATCATCAGCGGAGCGTAATAATATTTGCTGCGGGTTTACGTGCCAAAACCGTCATATGATTATGAGGTATCCCGTGGTGGGGCACTCCTAATTACATTTCGACCACCTGGGGTTCTTTAACGTGGACTAACTTTATATACATTGGTGTTATTTTCATTTAGGCCCTATTGAAATGCGGCCGCCGTGGCAGGGAATCGAGCACGCTCCTTGAGCGTAGCAACGTGGCACCCTACATGGTAAACTGCCACGGCGGGCATCGGCGGAGCGCGTCGTCTTTTACACATCAGTGATCGAACCATACGGCGTCCTCGCCGGTGCTCCAGTAAGCTCTCGAATAGCTAGCGTAAGCTTGAGTAAGCCCTGGATAAACAGCCGCGAATGCTCTTAAACATTGCCGGGCGGCCTGAGCAGATGGGTGTTAGCAGTTTGTATGGGTGAAATGCGATCTGATTTAGAAATAAGGGCGCGTGGCAATATCTTCTTGAAATAATCATCATAACATAATTATTAGAACCACAAAAGTGATCGCAACAGATTATATCTAAAGGTACTTAACATTTCACATTAGTGTGCCTTTTAAGACAACTGAGCATAGAATAAGAGACATTTTCGTTTATATCATTCTCTCTGATGGTTCCAAGGAGTGAGGAATCACTTTATATTTTAGAACAGAATTGTACTGTCCAGAAAACGACGTATCTTGAACCTAACCTCACTGGATTTTGTATATTGTTAGTGAGTTTATCATGTTCATCTAAGCTAATGCGACAGTTGAAGCGTCGTAAAAGATATCGAATTATCTGAAGTGCTTGTGTTATCTGACCTGTAACTTGGCAGGTCATACGAGTACCGATGGTTTACAAACAGCATGGTCATATGAATAGGAATCATGATGCTATAATCTTTCGAGTGCGCAAAGTTGAGCTATGAGTCGCCGCCCTGAAGATATCCACATGGACGATAAATGCGAACAGAATAAAACGAAGAGAGAACTCGACCATTCTGTGGATATTTACACACCCATATGTCTGTTTTTCTTCATATAAAACAGCTAACCAACAACGTCAATGCACTAAAACTTAAAAGTTGTCATTGTAAAAGTCAGCTCACTTTCGCAGAAACAAAAGTGGCGAAGAAACAACACTACGTGGGCCACATTTCACAACATAATGCCACTGTTCCCATGAAGGAGAAGTTGAGACACTTTGTACGTCATACCAGCGAAAATAACGAACACATCGTATTAATGGTGAAAGTGACTGAGGCACGCATGCACTGACACGGGGGAACCGATCACAAATGCCGGCGTTTCCATCCTCCATTCTATTTTCTTGTGTCTCTCTGTGCATGTTTTACTTTCTTTCATGACGTACTCACAGCAACTAGCTAAACATCGTGACGCTATGTCATATAGATACGAGAAGTGCCATTGGCTTCATATGGGCTTACTGTATAAATGAAAAGCCTCTGAAAGTTTCATTTGAATCGTTCATTTGTAGTTACTGAACCAAAAGCTTTGAAAATCATGTTTTACAACCTGTATAGCATTATTTTCAGGAAGGTTATGATTGGCCATAATTTCAAATATTGACAGTTGGCGCTCCCATGCTTGCTCATTGATGCAATCTGTTTCTTGACCTATTTTGGCCTTTCGACTTGACAGTGACAGTGGTAAACAATGCCATTGAGCATATTTCCACGTGCGTTCCTTATTATCACTTTTGTTGTATTCTGTTTTTGCCCACAAAGACTTCCAGCAACGCTCAGCGCAAACCGCGCCTCATTGTTCGAGAAGCTTCGCGATGATTGTAGATAGTTTTGTTAAGATTGCGCGCAGGCCGCGAACAGCCTAGATTATTCCAGAGCTTGCGCGACCACCAGTGATAAGACTGGAATGTTCGACGTCACATGTATAAATGCCGACGCACTTCACGACTTGTCAGTTGATCGACGGTCGACGCTCTGTACGCCGCTATCAGTGTATTGCTGTAGTTTGACTTTCAGTTTTCCGGTCACAAGTACGGCCACATAAAGAGTTTCGTCTCTGACGTGCTAACTGCTGCCTTCGTCGACGTCACGACCACGTGACATCTGGTGGAGGTGCTGGGTACGTTCATGTTCCGGACGCCCCCGTCAAGCCGTGAACCCAGCCCTGCTCGTGAAGAAGACACCGACACCATCAGGGAAAGTCGAGCAAGCCGGAGACTCAAAGGACTACCCCCTCAATTTGGACTCCCACCGAACAAGCCAAGAACCACGGCGACGAAGACAACGGGCACGATGACAGCCGCAGTGTCCCCTGCAGCTGTCGTGATGCAGCCGCCCAGCGAGCCGCCTACCTTCCATGGATCGCCAAGCGATGACCCTGAAACCTGGCTGGAGACGGTCGAAAGGGTCTCAGCATTGAACAACTGGAACACCGAGGACAAGCTGCGCCACGTGTACTTTTACATGAAAGACGCGGTAAGGACATGGTTCGAGAATCGGGAATCCAATCTTCGAACCTGGGACATCTTTCGCAGCGCTTTCCTGGAAACGTTCACAAGCGTCGTGCGACAGGAACGGGCCGCCGCATTACTTTGGAAACTCGGGTGCAGCTCCCGAATGAAAAGGTGACAATCTTCGCGGAAGAGATGAACCGACTGTTCCGCCATGCTGACCCTGACATGCCTGAAGAGAAGAAGGTTCATTTCCTCATGCGAGGAGTAAAGGAACAGCTCTTCGCTGGACTTATGAGGAATCCACCGAATACCGTCCAGGAATTCGTCTCAGAAGCCACGACCATCGAGAAGACTCTGGAGATGCGCACCCGGCAGTACGATCGCCACGCATTTCAAGACAGCGCAGCTGTTCATGCCCTCGGAACCGATGACTTGCGCGAAGCGATCCGAGCCATCGTGCGAGAGGAGCTGCGAAAGCTCGCACCGTTTGCACAGCCCGAAGTGACGTCGATTGCTGACGTTTTACGCGAGGAAGTCCACCAGTCACTGGGTGTTCCTCAGCCGACACCTCCGCAGCTGCAAGCAATCAGGTATGCTGCTGCAGCCCGACGCAACGCCCCCCCCCCCTCGCCCACGTCAGGACGCTGCGCCGCCCCAGCACTTCCGCCGAGAGGGACCACCGCCGCCACCACCGACGTCATACCGCCCGCCAGCCGGCCAGCGATCCACGCCGAGCAAGACCGACGTTTGGCGCGCCCCTGACAACCTCCCACTCTGCTACCACTGCGGGGAAGCCAGCCGCACGTACCGCCGCTGCCATTGTCGACAGATGGGGCTACACGGATTCGCCGTCAACGCGCCGCGCCCGCAGCCAGGCGAACGGCCTCGCGACATCGACGACTACATCACCGGAACACAGTGGCAAGAACGACGACCTTCCCGCTCGCCGTCGCCGGGCCGCTACATGTCACTGCACCACCGGCTGTACACTGGCCTAAACCGGGGCCGGTCGCCTAGCACGTATCCGGGAAACTAAGGGCAGCAACCGATGGAGATGCGATTGCTGTACGACGAAATGCCGAATATCCTCCGCGGCCGCCGTCGACGACAGCGCGACAAGACCTGCAGAACACGACGCGAACCAGACAGAGCCCTGACAAAAAACCTCACAGACCGAAGTAGACCTGAAGACGCAACGGGGAAGCAGCGGAACAAACATACGTAGCCGTGACCCGTCGCCACGAAATAACTGCAACGCGAGACGACGAACTAGCGACGTCGACGTTCTTATCGACGGCCACAGTATCACAGCTCTCGTCGACACCAGAGCCGACTATTCCGTCGTCAGTGGGCCATTCGCCACCAAGCTGAAGAAAGTTAGGACTGCTTGGGAAGGCCCCGAGATCCGGACCGCTGGAGGCCATCTGATAACGCCGATTGGTGTCTGCACGGCACGAGTCACCATCAATAACCGGACTTATCCTGCGAGCTTTGCAATTCTACAAAACTGTTCCAGGGATGTGATACTTGGAATGGACTTCCTAAGTGACCACGGCGCCGTCATAGACCTGAGGTCTGAGTCGATAACACTAACCTGAGACAAAGCGCTCCCGCCCCACGCGACACCAGGGAACCATGCATTGAAGGTGATAGAAGAGCAGGTGACCGTTCCGCCGCGCTCCAGCGTCATTATTTCCGTCGGCTCCGAAAAACCTGCGAACCGTGAAGGCGTCATCGAGGGCGATCAGCACCTACTCCTGAACCGTCAAATTTGCGTCGCAAGAGGTATAGCCGAGCTGCGTGACGGTAAAGCAAAGGTAGTGCTGACCAATTTCAGCCACGAATATAGGCACCTCAACATTGGTACGACGGTCGCCTACTTCGACGAATGTGTGGTCACCAGCAATGCTTTCGCCCTCTTTGATGCTGCCGAACCTGCTTCGACGAATCGAGGTCCCGAATCGGATTTCAACGTCAACCCGAGCCTTCCGAAGGTCAAGCAAGACCAGCTCAAAACCGTGCTCCCGCAATGCAAGGATGCTTTTCATCGTCGTCCAGACTTCGGCATACACCGGTCGCAAGACATCGCATCATAACAGAAGAAAGTACCAGGCCACTTCGTCAGAGCCCGTACGGAGTTTCGAGGCGAGAACGTGAGGCCATAAAGAAACAAGTCGACGAAATGCTACGCGACGACATCATCCAGCCTTCTAAGAGTCCGTAGGCGTCGCCCGTGCTGTTAGTGAAGAAGAAGGATGGGACCCTACGTTTCTGCGTCGATTATCGTCGCCTATGAACAAAATCACAAAAAAAGACGTGTACCCACTCCCACGTATAAATGACGCCCTAGATCGACTCCACAACGTGAAGTATTTTTCGTCGATGGACCTCAAGACAGGCTACTGGCAAATCGAAGTCGACGAGAGAGACCAAGAAAAGACTGCCTTCATAACACCGGACGGCCTGTTCGAGTTCAAGGTCATGCCCTTCGGTCTTTGCTCGGCACCTGCGACTTTCCAGCGAGTCATGGATACAGTATTAGCTGACTTGAAGTGGCAAACTTGCCTTGTTTACGCCGTGCGCGACCTGAAGTCGTCCTTGTCGTGCGCCTCAAGCCGTATTACGCGCGTTAGTGATTCTGAAGGCTGTACCTTTCCTTCATTATTCTACTTTCTTGCTTGCGGTTATTGTTTATTTTACTTTTTTTCTTTATTGTTATTTATTATTGCATGCATTGACCATACCACCCCCCCCCCCATGTTCCGTTTTAAGAATCGGGACGATGCTTTTACAGAGGGGGGCATTGCCACGTGCGTTCCTTATTATCACTTTTGTTGTATTCTGTTTTCAGCCACAAAGACTGCCAGCAACGCTCAGCGCAAACCGCGCCTCATTGTTCAAGAAGCTTCACGGTTATTGTAGATCGTTATGTTAAGATTGCGCGCAGGCCGCGAACAGCCTAGATTTTTCCAGAGCTTGCACGACCACCAGGGATAAGACTGGAATATTCGACGTCACATGTATAAATGCCGACGCACTTCACCACTAGTCAGTTGATCGACGGTCGACGCTCTGTTCACCGCTATCAGTGTATTGCTGTAGTTCGACTTTCAGTTTTCCGGCCACAAGTTCGGCCACATAGAGTTTCATCTCTGACGTGCTGACTGCAGCCTTCGTCGACGTCCCGACCACGTGACAATATATGCGATCTGGCATTCTACGCACAGCCTGGCTTGTTGACCGGTGTGAAGCGCATCTCAAACCAAAACAGAAAGTCTGGCTGTCAACAGTATGCCGCCAGTACACCCGTGACTTGGGCGAAGGACGTTGTTTATGTCATACCACTAGCATGTCGAAAGATCAATATGGGTCGGGCAGAACGGCGCCTTAATCATCGAGCTCAGCAGGAGAAGACTTTAAACCCACAATAAAGAAAACGCGCATCCCACCGAACTATATACCACTTTTAAATGTTAACGTATGTTTTGCAAGACAAGTATAATGAACTGCAGGGAACGACCATCTTGCGGTCAAGCACATGTCACTTTTCACGAATATTGCCACACATGGAGGTGCTAAATAACGCGAAGTCCTAAATTGCAGCTTTGAGCTCGAAAGTTTCAAGTGACTGTCCTCACTTTATTTTTTTTAATATGGTAGTAAGAAATCAGCAGTGTCACACATGTTATTAACACCTCGATCATGCAAAATTAATTCAAGAAAATACTAAAGGCATTCTTCTCAAATAATACGTATGATGAGCGCATCTTGCAGCTTTTTGAAAAAAACAGTAGAGCTATCAGTTATTTGTTTAGAGCGTCTTCGTGGAAAAGACACCCGCAATGACTTGGATGACGAGGAATGAAGAACGCTTAATTAAAGCGCTTATGTAATTTTTTTCATGAGTAACTAGTGGACTCTCTTCATCAGACGGATCACCACGGTAACAGCTTATGTCAGACTAATTTGATACGTTGAAATAATTGACTATACGCGGGTCGTGTTAGGCAGTGTCATGCCACGAGTGTAGGTCACAGTACACCGATTACAATTTACCGTCTATCTTATTCTTGGCACTTTGACTCACGTGATATTTGAAGAATAGGCAGCACGTAATTGATTGCACTTTTTTTAAAGAATAGTTTTAATTTAAGAATAGTTTAAAGAAAAGGTAGCGCGCAATTTTTTTGCTTCCTTCATTGCATTATTTTTGTTTTATTATCTACGTGCTCTCTAGCCGTCACTAACTAGCGTTGCATAATTTCCTTGCATTCGCTTTTTTTTATAGCTATATCATTCCTTTGCACAAAACCCTCGTCGGGAGCTCGTGAGCTAATTGAGAGAATAAACAGACATTCATGATCAGGAAAGCGAATGCTTTCCTAGTTCTGCTAACCTCACCAACAGGAATGACATCCTAGTTAACGCCTGCTGTTTCTTCGACTATGCAGTTGAACCACAGTTAGCTGTGCGTCAAAGAGGCAGAAAGAACACAAACCGAAGAACACGCAAGCACACCAGATATAACAGGCATGCGCATCCCACCACACGGCCATGAAAAGTAATTCGGGCAAAGGTCCAGGTCTGACATAAGAGACCAGATCGAAGTGGCCTACCCAGTTAGAATGGCAGCCAAGACCGCTGGTTTCGGGGACAAGAGACTGCAAAGAGAACACATTCACGCAATAATAGTCGTTGAGGTTTTACGTACCCAAACCACGATATGAATATCAGGGGCCCCGTAGAGGAGGGCTCAGCAAATTTTGACCATTTGGTGTTCCTCAACTGGTACCAAAATCTAAGTACACGAGCCTCTCGCATTCCGCTTCTATCGAAATGTGAGAATAACCTTTCTTGCAGTTTCAGATGCTGTGCTCATAGATGCGCACGACCTTCAATACAGCTTTGTTGAAAGTTAGCGCTCGTCCCGTCCTCTTCGTCTGTTGCGTTCGCTTCTGAGCTATGTATTCTGCTTACCGATGACCAACCAACACGCGCCGAAACCCTATCTCTTCTCAAGCATGACGAAGCTTTTTTTTAGTATTTAGGAATTAGCACGGAGTCACATCTCATAATATATCGAGGCAGGGTTCCTAGGTTGAAACTGCGTACAAATGTGTGGGGGGGGGGGGGTTTTGGGCACAGCAATGCTTTTATAAATCTGGGCTGAAATTCCGTCTGTTCCTGGCGTATTCAACGTCCGTAACTAGTCAATGAGAAGTTCTATTTCTTGTTCAGTGATTGGTCTACTAATAGGAGCGCATTGCTCCTCAGTTGAAGGAGTCACGATTGACATAAACTGTTACGAGATAGACATTCTGACTTTCAGGAGAGGCGCTGAGCAACGCTTAGTAGTAAGCCTGAAGTTCTCACATGACTTCGCTTGTATTAGTTACCAATGAAACTTGCGAATAAAAATATGCTATAAATCAGTTTTGTTGTCGTGGCTTTCATCCAGTATGGCTAGGAGTGTGAATTTCTCGGAATGCTTAGTATGGGTACAGTGTGATCGAGCGCGGGCGCATCTGTAGCGTATGGTATCGTACCTCTTGATTCTATATTTGGCATTAGCAGTTTGTCGCTACAGAACCAGGTGCCTCAAACTCAAATACATGTAGTTTATGAAGATTTGTGACACCTTTGTTTTAAAGAGAAAGAAAGAGAAGAGGAAGGCAGGGAGGTTAACCAGAAGGTATTATCCTGTGTGCAACCTGCACTGGGGTTGGGGAATAGGGGGTTGAAAGAGAGAGAGACAATAAATAATAAGGCGAAACCAATCACACAAACACACACACACGCACAAGCGAGAGAGCGTTCCACTCAGAGGCATCCTGACAGACCAGTGGATCGCAGGAAGCCTAGTAGCGCTTTTAAGGCCTTCTTCTGCGACGTTATGTCAGGGTGATGGCGTAGTAGCCTTTCTTCTGATAGAGGCTGGTCGTCTAACTTTTTGAAAGCATGAGGAAGATGTTGTCTCTGCGTGCTTTACTCCAGTATTTTAATTTTTCTGTAGGACCCCTGACGACCCCCTTCCTATGGTTATTGCACGAACTCCTTGTTTGAAAAATTTTCAAGAGCCAAAATACCATACCAGCTGACAAACAACTATTCACTGCTAAGCGCACGCGAGCAGAAAACTCACAGTTGAAGTGTTGAGTTTCCAGAGTGCCAACTGTGTATGAACTTTCAACAAATTGTATTACCAATCTGCCAAACAATGCAGTGATTTGAGAAAGAAATCGGTATCGATTCTGTTTCGCATGACTAATCATGCGAAGCAAGAGGAGGTGAAACTTGAGTGCGATAGAGTCGTGTATGAATACTACCTTGTGCATGTGTATACGAATGTAAGCTATTCAGTGTTCTTATATCCATGTGTCTCGCGTTTTGAACTATCAGGTTCGACCACTTCAGCTCTTTTTACCTGTGGCTATATCAAGTACGATCACTCCTATTACACACACAGCGGAAATCGCCAGTGAGCAGAATGTTAAGGTCAGAACCTCGCGAAAAAGTCAAACTTCGAAAAATAGGTTTATGCGCGTAATTGCATTATTAAACGCATATATGTTTTTAGGAGCCAAAGCAAACCACAAAACAAACGATCACATAGTAGGAGCCCCTCCCCCCTCATCAACAGTACAAGCTACCGAAAATTATGGTAAACGCTTCCTGAGAATGCAAAGCCCAGCCCATATATAGAAAGGCCTACAGTGTGCGAAACGAATACATCAAATACGGCAAAATATGGCCACAGGGACCAATCTGTATCTACTTCACTCTCGATCTTCGTTTTTAAACTACGGCGAAGTCAAAGGCAATCTAAGAGCAACCTGCGGAGCGGCACTTGATTCTGCTTGGATTGAAGTCCACTGCATTGACCGTCGGAAAGACTTCCTGGGGCAGCGTTATGAGATCAACATTCTTTATCAGTGCTGCAAACGGCGGTCTGGTGGGGAAGGGGACGCGCGAATTCTCCCCGTTACCAGCGCCAGACTTGACTTATAATGAGCGTCTGCGCTTTAATGCAGTGATTTTGATGGTCCTCCGAGAGCGTGGTTGTCTAGAACCGACCACCGAATGAATTTCCTCAGCGGTGTCAGAGTTTTGCGATGCAGGGCGTTTACATAAACTGTGGCGTAATCGTGCAGATGTAATCGTGCTTACGTTTTGTCATGCCGCCCCTACCGGGGCAGTGCCCTGCGCATGCGTGCCATACAGGCACATATTATATTCGAGAGCAAATAAAGAGACGGGGCGTTTTCCCGTTCGTGTTCAACACGGTGTCGTTCCGTCACGGAAACCCGACATGGTGTCAGAAGTGTAGCGCACTGCGTTTCGAGCCATGGCGAGTGCAGAAAATGCGGGTTTCTGCCAGCCCTTTCCGGTACAACCGCCAACAAGCTTCAACTTTGACAAGGTGTCAGAGTGGCCGGCGTGGGTACAAGACTTCGATGATTATCGATTTGCTTCCGGCCTTAGTGAGCGCACTGGGGAGGCCCAGGTGTGTACGCTGATGTATACGATGGGAAGACAGGCTCGCAACATATTCCGGACCTTTGAATTATCGGAAGAACAGTCAAAGGACTACGAACTCGTGAAGAAACGCTTTGACGCATACTTCTTTGCCACACGGAATCTGGTCTACGAAAGTGCGTGCTTCCATCGTCGCCACCAAGCTGCAGGTGAATCGGTGGACCAGTACCTGACGGCGCTACATACGCTGGCAGATAGGTGCGACTATGGCGAGATGAAAGAGAGGATGATCCTCGACCGTTTCGTCGTTGGAATGCGGGACACCAAGCTGTCCGAGGCCCTTCAAATGGATGCAGCACTGAATCTGAAAACCGCACTGTCGAGGGCAAGAACGAAAGAAGCGGTACAACAACAACAACAGGAACTTCATAGCAGTGCGTACCACCAAGCAACCGGCGTTGAGGTCGACGCAGTTCATCAACGAGAAGCTCGGGGGCGGGCAGAGGACCAACGGGTCAACAGAGACGTCCGAAAGTGTGCGGCGTGTGGCAGAGCCCGTCATTGGAAGTCATCGTGTCCTGCAAAAGGTGCAATCTGCTACGGGTGCCAACGACGGGGACACTTCGCTGCGGTGTGCCCACAAAGGCAGGACTTCACGAATGCAGAAGCAAGTGCCTCCGAGGTAGGCCTGTGCACTGCTTTGAGTGAGCAGTTAGACCGAAAGAGTGTAACTTACTTTGTTGGGACTTTAGCTGGTACGTTTGCAAGAGCTCGCTTTGTTCAAGTCGCTATTGACGGGATGACTGTGTCTGCTAAAGTCGACACAGGAGCAGAGGTAAACGTTGTTCCAGCATCCTTCTCTGGTGTACCGAAAGATCTTGAGCAGTCTAACGTAATTTTGAAGGGACCGGGCAGTGAAGTGTTAGACGTAAAGGGAAAATTCACTGCCAACATTCTGTGGAGACGATGTCAGGTTAGGCAGGATGTTTTTGTCGTCAACTCGGCGAGTAATGTCATTTTAGGCTTGCCAGCAATAGAAGCTTTAGGAATAGTGAAACTTGTAGACGAGGCCTCAGTCCATCAAGCTGTGCAAAAGCGCTCCCCTTCTTTGTTCCGCGGTTTAGGTAGCATGAAAGGAGAATACTGTATTAGTCTCAAAGAAGACGCAGTGCCCTATGCCATTCACACCGCTCGTCGTATACCCATCCCGCTGAGGGATGGCGTGAAATGCGAGCTACAGGAAAGGGAAAAAACGGAGTCATTCGTAAAGTGGAAGGGCCGGCGGAGTGGTGTGCTGGCATAGTGCCCGTCTTGAAGCCTTCCGGGCAAGTTCGCATCTGTGTCGATCTCACGCAGTTGAATAAGAGTGTGAAACGTGAACGGTTTGTGCTCCCCACTGTTGATGAGACACTTGGGCTGCTTAGCGGAGCAATGGTGTTTTCTAAACTTGACGCGAACTCGGGATTCCATCAGGTAAAGCTAAGCAAGAGCTGTCAGCTACTGACAACATTTATCACTCCTTTTGGACGTTATTGCTTTGAGCGTCTGCCGTTTGGAATAACATCTGCTCCTGAGTATTTTCAAAGGCAGATGTGTGAAATCCTTGATGGAGTGCCGGGTGTCGTAAACCTAATGGACGATGTACTAGTCTTTGGTTCGTCTCCGAAAGAGCATGATGAGCGACTGTTCCAGATTTTGAACCGATTGGCAGAAGCCGGCGTAACCTTGAATCAGGAAAAAGGTCAGTTCAGTGTAAAAGAGCTTTGTTTTTTGGGATGCCGAGTGAGTAAAGATGGCATACGGCCGGACCCAGCTAAAGTTGGGGCGATCAGTGATATGAAGCCACCGAAAAGTGTAAGTGACATGCGCAGATTCCTTGGCCTCGCAAATCATTGCTCGCGGTTTATCCCAGACTTAGCAGATAAGACCGCGCCGTTACGTCAGTTGCTGCAAAGGAACAAGGAGTGTATGTGGGCCGCACCTCAGCAGATGGCCTTTGACAGCGTAAAGCAGGCTATCTGTTCGGATAGGTGTATGACAAAGTTTGACCCGCGTAATCAAACTATTCTTTCTGCGGACGCATCTTCGTACGGTTTAGGAGCGGTTCTGCTTCAGGTACAACCAAAGAAAGAAAGACGGCCAGTTGTGTTTGTTTCCAGATCATTGACACCAACAGAAATGCGCTATGCGCAAATTGAAAAGGAGACTCTAGCTCTAACCTGGGCGGCCAAACGTCTTGAAAGTTACGTGCGTGGGCTGCACATAACGCTAGAAACGGATCACAAACCACTAGTCGCATTGCTAGGAAAGACCCCGCTTGATCCGTTACCGCCGCGTATTCAACGATTTCGAATGCGTCTGATGCGATTCAGTTTCGAGGTGGAATTTGTTCCAGGAAAAAACTTCGAAATTGCTGACGCACTTTCTAGAGCGCCTACACGAGAGAAAAAAAATACGGACCTCCTTTCTGTAGAGGGGGTCAACGCGTTTGTTTCGGGGGTGTTGTCAGAGTTGAGCGAGTCGGACCAGTTTCAACTGGTAGCCGAAGAGCAGGCAAAGGACGAGACCTGCCGTACGCTGTGCCGTTATCTTCGTGAAGGATGGCCGGGCCTAACTTCGATGTCAAACGTATTGAGGCCATATTGGCAGGATCGTGCAGCTCTGAGCGTGTGCAAAGGAGTGCTCATGCATGGCACGCGCCTCGTTGTGCCGCACTCGCTCCAGAATAGAATGTTAAGTCTGCTTCACGAAGGCCATCAGGGTATCGTGAGGTGCAGGGCGAGAGCGAGAGAATCCGTTTGGTGGCCTGGTTTGAGCTCTCAACTTGCTACCGTGGTTGGCGATTGCCGCGTTTGTTCGCAGTTTAGAGACCAGCCGAGTGAACCTATGATCCCCACCCAGACACCTAATCGACCATGGCAAAGGGTCGCAGCAGATATCTTCCACCTCCATGGCCGGAACTGGACTATCTTTTAGTGGACTATCTCTCGCGGTTTCCAGAGATATGTTTGCTGACATCTCTTACCAGCACCATCGTTGTTAGTCACATCAAAGATGTCTTTGCAAGGCACGGGATTCCGGAAGTGCTGGTAACAGACAACGGTCCTCAATTCGTTAGTGAGGAATTTAAGGAGTTCGCGAGGGCTTATGGATTCAAGAGTGTGACGTGTAGCCCGAGGTACCCGCAGGCAAATGGGGAAGTAGAACGAATGGCGAAAACAGTAAAAGGGCTACTCTTAAAGTCTCATGATCCCTATTTGGCTCTGTTAGCCTACAGGGACACCCCGGGACTACTAGGCAGAACACCAGCGGAGCTGCTCATGGGACGGCGGCTTCGTACCACCCTGCCTCTCAACCCAGACAGCTTGATTACAAAGACGCCCAACCTGAAAGAGGTGCGGAAAAAGGATGCGGTTGTCCGGGACAAGCAGAGACAAAATTACGATCGCTGCCACGCTGTCCGCCACCTTGTCCCATTGGCGCCGGGGGACACTGTCTCGGTCAAGGACTGCAGACGGGAAGGCGTCGTCTGTCGGCCCGCTAAACGGCCACGGTCGTATGTTGTCGGTTTGGGGAGCGGCCTCCAGATCGAACGCAACCGGAAATTGCTAGTCAAGCAAGCGCCAAGCAGAGTCCCAGAATCTTACGACGCGTCGTACGACTTTCCCCCTAGCCTGGGAAACCCAATTGCTAGCAGCCAGCCCAACTCCCAAGCCCTCCAAAGTGATCGCACAGACGATCGGAGTAACGTTCCGTTGCCGCAGGTCGCAGGCGAATACGTCACCCGCTTCGGTAGAATTGTAAGGAAACCAGACCGTTATGGTATTTCTGAATGTAGTGTTGTAGGTACCTTTTGATTTGTGTGTGGCTCTTTTCATTCTGTTCTGTTATTTTGAATGCAACAACAAATGCTTCTTACGGTGGTTTTTAAGTTCTTCTGTTTAAAAAGGGGAGATGTGGCGTAATCGTGCAGATGTAATCGCGTTTACGTTTTGTCACGCCGCCCCTACCGGGGCAGTGCCCTGCGCATGCGTGCCATACAGGCACATGTATATATTCGAGAGCAAATAAAGAGACGGGGCGTTTTCCCGTTCGTGTTCAACACGGTGTCGTTCGTCACGGAAACCCGACATAAACATCGATGGCTCTTCACATATTCACAGTAGGCATCATCTTCTCATCTAATGCTTCTACGTCAGCTCTACTGCTGATGCTTTCCTTGTGAGTATTCGCAGACTCAAGTGCATGCACTGCTTGCTCGTCACCGCTGTCTTTCATATGTACCTTCTTCGACGCTTGTCACATTTCTCCTCTACGGTACAGTCAAAGCCCGCTTCCTTGTCGACAAAACTGGGCTCAGCGAACGCAGTATGTGACAGGTCTGCTGTTGCATGGAGAACGTGAAGTAGCATCTATGATGTGTTCTTGCAAAGTATCATCACATGATCGCATGTTATGCCGCAATTATTGGCCTACGCCACAACACTTTCTTCAGCCGCATCTTCAAACCGCCGACAGTCATTGATGCATGATGTCCGGCAATAGCATGGAATATATTCTACTCTGTTGCACTGCAGGCGTAATGCAGTCCTGCCAGTCATCAGTAGAGCGTCTGTAGACCACAAACTGATAGTAGATGGGAGATGTCGGAGACGTGTCTCCATCAGCAAGTACCGGTATGACATTTCCCTTAAGAGTACGCATCTGTTCGATATCTGACGTCCTCCAAATTTCTGGTGAGATTGACTTTATCGTTCCTAATGGTTCAACGGCTTCAGACACATAAATATCGTCCAGGCGTTCACGGAACCATAAGAGTTTGATCTTGACTAACGTGGCACAGCGGTTATCACAACACAACTTCGACCTCGAAACAGATGTTCATCACGAGTTACGAGCTTCACTTAAACTTAAACTTCACTTAAACTATTACTTTCCTGCAAGTCACCATCCAAACGTGTGACATAAAATTGTTTGAATGTTATGTCTGTAGAGTCTATTATATAGCAGAGGGCAACGCGATTTTTAGTCACGTGTGCAGTTACATGATGCCACGTGATTTTAGTCGCATTACTAGATGTTACGCGATTCTTAGTCGCCCCAGTAGCTGTGGCGTGATGTTACGTGATTTTAGCCACGTGTCTAGACGCTGTGTGGTATTACGTAGCTTTTGTTACCGTGACTATACGTTACGTGACGTTATGCGATTTTTAGTAACGTGAGTAGTTACGTGATTTCATTCACGTAAATAGTTGCTTAGTCTTAGTGCCGAGACTAGTTGTTACGTGATTTTTAGTCACCTAACAGGCTCCCCCATTATGTTTATTGAATTCCACGCCGGAGAAAGTGGCGCACGTGTTGTGGAAAAGAAGAGAAGTCGATGAGCAGGACGAAGCGAGTGCCTGTGGCTAAAGATCATTTCTGTTCACACTACCCGGCGCAACAGAAAGTTTTAACAGCTCTGCTGCCAAAGACGTTTGTGGGACTGTGGCCACGTGTGATGCTTGGACAACTATATTACATAGCAGCCTGCCGTGTTGTTATATGCCAGTGTGAAAGAGTGATGGCAGGTCTAGGCATACACCTGATTGAAAAATACCAGACGATTCAAAATGTTGTTTATTTTGTGTTTATAGCATTATGTTCAAGAATACCTTGACCATGCTCGAGTATTCCCTGGCAGGACGGCTGATAGACGGTTCGGATGGCTGATTTCGCTTGTTGCTTGAAACGATAGATGCACTCACTGTGGTCTCTATATTCTATAGAAGAATTTCTCACTCGCAGTTCGAACCAGTCTCCTACTGAAAAGAAGAACGCATTACCTGACAATTAGTGGAAATGTGCGAGATGTTCAGTCAATCAGCACAGTACATATGTTCATCGCAGATGTTTAATACACATTGTGCTTCCCGCAACTGTAAGTAGAAATATTCACGGCAGAATAACTCCAAAATTGAACGCTGAAAGTAAGAAGGTGCTTCTCTGCAAATTTAGCACGTCACCAGAAAACTAGGTTGGATACGGATAACGACAGTGTAACTATACGGCTATAGCAGTAGCCACGGACCCTTATTCATAAGAATGAGAAGAGCGGTTGAAGGTCGCAACATATCACTTATTTGGTCACTGGAAAGGCCAAAGTGGGGATAAAGCAGCAATGCACACGTTTCTTTAGCGCTGATGATATTGAATTACTGCTATGTGTCATGATATAAACGCTACGTACAAGAGTGGCCATAGCGCAACGAGGTGTTGCAAGAGAAGAACCCTTATTCGAAGAAGCGTCTGTTGCTGTCCTGCGAAGAGCAAGTTATGGAGCTCATCGTGGGCTGCAAACGCAATACTGTCGCTAAAACAGAGTGAAGCTTGACGGTAGCAAACGTTGTGGACATGAGCATCGGTGCTGTTCCTGCGAAGAGCAAGTTATGGAGCTCATCGTGGGCTGCAAACGCAATACTGTCGCTAAAACAGAGTGAAGCTTGACGGTAGCAAACGTTGTGGACATGAGCATCATGAATGAATCAATTGTTCAGCCTCTAAAAAGAAATGTAAACCTTGTGGGGAAAGGGACGCTAGACAAAAAAAAACATGGTTGATCCCTCCGTCATAGGAATCGGAATAACACGAAAGTAATGCGTGCCGTTACAGAAGTAACTGAATGTTTACTGTACATTGATATAAGAGAGTTGGCACAATGTATGTTGATGTCTGGCAGCTAATGACACCGTTTAACGTGTATGCACCCACTTTGATGATTGGTGATACATCTCCATCCCGACGACTAACGTCCATGTTAAATGATTAAACAAACCCTTGGGGTAGCTGTAGTAGTCAACGGTGAAAGCGTAATCAGAGAACGAGGTGTGATAGCCAGAAGAGCGTCGCATATTGGACGCAGAACTTGGTGGCCATCCCGTGGCATGTTAAAATGTGATTGAGCACCACGGCCGGACTAGAGGGAAACACAAAGCGCGTCGTGCCGCCCCGGTAGCCCGGCCGCGATTTTTCTCGGGGCGAGCGCGTGAACGGGGAACGTGGTGTTACAGCCAGGTGAGGCAGGCGCGCGTCGCAGAGATATTTTTAGTTTGGATTAGCGTGATGCTATGAACGAGGCCGACGCTTTTACGACGCTTTTGCCAATGTCGCCACCTCGCGGTGTGTTAAGGCATTGAGAAAATTGAACTTCTATTGAAAACGCGCCGAATGGGACGGACGTGTAACACGGTGCACGTGCGAATCGTGGAGGCCATAGTAATGACGAATTATACTTTACCTTGCCGCTCCCAAAGGCCAACACCACCCCGCCGACCGGGAGAGTGGTAGATATAAAAGGCGCGTTTGTAAAGCCTGTAGAGTCTGTGACTGTGGCGCAGCGGATAGCGTGCCCGGCATCTGTTGTTGCGGACCGAGCGGTCGTGGGTTCGATGCCCAGTGACGGAACCTTTTTTTCTTTGCCATCTGTGTACCTTTTTTCGACGTCATTTCCGTGACGGAAATACGTCATTGAAGTCTTGGTGGACCCGAGCATAAAACACTTGCGCGTTAAAAATGTCTCGAAGGAAAATACACAGAAAAATAAAACAAGGGACCATCTCAGACCCCGATGGTACTTTGGGAGCCTTGCATACTAACAAAACAGAACAGTCATGAAAAAAGATTATTGACAGCGACGGCAAGCGGATCAGCTTGAAGATAGACACTGGAGCAGATTTAAGTGCAGTGCCGGCGGGAAAGGTGACTGCTCCTGAAAATTTCTGCTGACCTGTTTGCACTGATAGACAAGCGGTATTTAGTCGTTGTAGATTACCATTCCTGTTATATAGAAGTATGTAATCTACGGGACACGGCCAGGTGTATGGTGATACCGGTGTTAAAGTTGTTCTTCCCCGTTCACGAAATACTATAGACCGTTAGGTCAGGTAACGTACTTCAATTCACCTTATGGAATTCTGCGAACTTCATAAAAGGAATTTAATACAAATCATGTCACGTGGATTCTACACTATCTTAGGAGCAAGAGCCAAGCTGGAGAAATGTTGAAAGTTGTCATAAACAACCTCAAAAAAGCTGAAGATCTAAACATATGACTAATCATGTACAGGACGACTTCTGGACGCAGTTGATATACTGCAGCTCATCTCCTACGGATAAGACAGCTCAGTACGGCTATACCGAGTTCGCCGTTAATATGCCGAGCCATGTGGAGCTCTACAGAAAAGATCAAGAAAGACGGACGGAAACCCGGACTGACAACGAGAAACATTGACCGACACAACATGACCACAGAAGTGTTGTATGGGTGGAAATCCCTGGCAAACAGAGCTGGCTCGTGAAGAAGATCGAAAACGATCTGAGATCCTGGGTCATCAATACTCCGCAGAGTCAACACGTTCGGAACACATACCATTTGATTTCGGGCCCACCAATACAGGTTCATCGTGAAGGCATAAAAAATAATGAATAAGTGGAACCTGTTCCCCCACAACAGCAAGAATTTCCAGGAATAGCGTCTACATGTGGTGAAGAGGGAACAGTAAACCCCAACCTGAGTGAAGTGAGTGTCCTCAAGATATGGTCGACGCATTTGGAAACCCATCAGGCACCCGAACTGACGGTCTCTTCGGTCTTGGGAAGAAGATGCTGGATTGAAGGGCTTCAATGCCTTAATAAAGAGGTATTTTGGGGCGCCTGCGTCAGGGAGCCGAACATAACACATCTACAGCCCTGATACGTTGCGTCTCCGTCTAGTTCTTTGTGGGACCCCATGTATTCCAAATTACGACACGATCACCAGCCACAGTGACGGCATAAAAATTTACGTCTATCTTTATATGTTGGCTAAACTTAGTGTACGATTTCGGAACAGTAGTCTCGAATAGAAACGGTCTTGTTCCGTTCCCGCCTGACGGGGAGTAAATACGGAAATTAGGATGCTATAATCAGCGATAGCTTGACCACAACACCGGTGAGGAGTAGGGGATTACGGAAATCACTGAGGAGTTGCAAGGTATGTCAACGAACCTATGAGGATCGTGACAGCAACCAGCGGCACGTATTCCCAGCTGTCGAAAATGGCGGCAACCTTATTACTCTGGTCCCCACCGCGTTTCGACCCGCCTGCGGAAACTTCGACAAACTAAACAGAGAGGCTGGAAGCGTGCATCGATACTAGCGGCATGTCAGAGAAGTCTTGCAAACGCCCCATTGTCATCACATGTCTAACTCTTGAGTTTTCTGGGACCTTGAGGAGCCTGCTGGCACCAAAAAAAACCGCGGTATGAGGCGTACGAAGCCATTTTCGCTTTTTTCAACCAGCACTTCAGTACGGCGCCATAAGAAATCTATGAAACGTCTCAGTTAGAAACTAGAATGCAAACTGCAGAAGAGAATTCTTGGAGTATTTAGCCGAGTTGCGAAAGATCGCTGAACACTGCGGATTTCGGTTTGCTCTATGAGGGCAAGCTTAGCAACTTCGGGTTCGAGAGAACAGCACTTTGGGGACGGGATGCGACTTTTTTAGGACTGGGTCTCTTGCATGACATTCAGGTGGGGGTTGTCGTAAGGTCGATTAAGATACCTCTGCTACCACAATAAAGCTCAATGCGGAATCCGAATATTTATAACAGCGAAAGCTGTTATGAGATCATTTCACCGGCCGTTTTTCGCGCCGTAGTTGTCCGCCGCCGCCGCTGCCGCCGCCGCCGCCGCCGCCGGTGTCCGTAACTAGTATCGCTCGAAATAAGAAAAAAAATGAAATAAGAAAAAAATTTCAGGATGGAACGAGGTTCGAACCTGGGCCCTCTGCGTGGGAGCACAGTATTCAACCTCTGAGACATGCCGGTGCTTGAAACTGCTTTGCAAAAAGGTCCTATACAGGCTTCATGTCGGGATGGAACCACATTAGCATATCCAATCTGGCGTGGTAGAAGAGTAAAATAAGCACCAACCGTCGCACAACGCGAATTCTGTAACCAGGCGTCACACAATGCGAATGGCGCAACGAGTAGGTTGTTGAATGCTTCCAACCCATTACAAAGGGATCTGCCATAATTCTTCATCGTCATCAGGCAGAGCATCAACAAAGTGCGCATAATGCCTTACATGCGTTAAGCAGGTACCACGGCTCTCCGTAGAATGACCAAAAATGTCGCGGTGCCTGCTGCCCTACTTCTAAAAAATTACAATGATTTATAGCGTAGTGGGTTCCTCGCAAGTGCACTTGTAGTGGTTGCCAAGGAAGCCCATAAGCGCATGATCCATTTCCTCGGGGTCTCAGTAAAGTTCTTCCCCCCGCCGTCTCTCTCCCACGTCAGCGTGTTATACAGCATGACGGGAGGGGGAAATAGCGACCGGGCGTCACCCAATGCAAATTACATAACTGGTGGGCCGTTTAAAACTTCCAACCCATTACAAACGGCTGAGCCATAATTCTTCATCGTCATCAGTCGTCGCGTCAACAAAGTACACATAATACCTTACAGATGTGTAGTTGGTGCCTCGCTTCTCTGCAGAATGACGAATAAGGGCTTAGTAGGTGCTTCCCAAGTTCACAAAAATTGTGATACATGATGTAGTGGGTACCTTTCTAGAGTACTTGTATTGTAGCCCCAAGAGAGCTTACAACGGGCTCTAGAAACGCCGCTCTTCCAGCTTTCGCTGTGACTGTGCTGCGGTTTCAGCGCAGGCCTGGCTCTTTTCCGGCCAGGAACAGATCTGACAATAGGGCCACCAGGCAACCAATCCTAAAGAAATTACACCATCTCCCGCTAAAGGGCACCATGAGGCGATGCGAAGCCGGAGCACTTGCGCGATCGCGTTCCGTTAGCGTTCGTTGGGCATGCTACCGACCTCGCGTCGTAGAACGCGAAGAGCAACACTACGCGCGTCATGTCTTCCCTCTAGCCTGGCGGGTAATTCTCACAGGGCGAGCGAGGAACGCGGTCTACAGGCGCGCGAGAGGGGAGCAGCGTAGGAGAGGAGAGAGAGGGGAGGGGGCGCGCATGCGCTGGCGCTCCTCGCGGCGCTGCGCTGGGGAAAATTTCGCCATGTCGAGCCCGCATATCAAAGGGGTCAACCGAAGCAAGCGCTGGACTGAACGCGCGCAGCGCTCTACCACTTGAAGGAGAGGAGACTAGACGAGGAGAGCAGCGCATGCGCCGCGAGAGCAGAAGCGAGAACGCAGGAGAAGCGCAAGCAGGTGCTGGTAGAGAAGTCGACAGAGTAACGCGCAGCTATTAGAGAGAGGGAAGGAGGAGAGTTGCGCATGCGTAGTGTGAGTGCGGACTAGCACGCCGCGGGACATACCCCCGAGCAAGAGATGCGTTCGCATCCATAAAGGATGCTAACCCTAGGTTTCTGAAAGCTGGCTCACTTCCATAGGCACTCCGAAATAAGGTTGCGGAAACGCTGGCACACATGTGCCAAAAATGGAGTCTGAGTACATGTGCTCCTTTTCTTTTTCCGTGTTTTATTTTTGTGCTACCTTTAATGACGTCAGTCTGTATGTTGTGAAAGATATACACTGTCCAGCAAGCGGATTGTCGAATCACGCACTGACGCAATAGCAGTGAAGAAATGTGAAAGTGCGCCCAGCAACAATGTAGTTTCAGAGCACATTCTGACTTCCTATTTTCTTTTTGTAACTTGTTCTGGTTACAACTGACAGCAATTACGCATGTGTTGATTGCCTGTGCTGTGAGTGTGTAACACATGCACTTGAATCGATGCTTAAGAAAGCTAATTATTAAACGGTTCTAATGAATAATTTATTGATGACTGTCTCGTGAGCTTAGATGCCTGCTGTTCCAAATATTTCAAAGGAAAAAAATATTCTTTTTCCGATAGCTAATATCTGCCAAAATTTTAGAATCTTCCTTATGTCCAGTTTACGTTCAGACACTGCCTCATCTAGTACCTTTGTTGGAGCCTTTTCAGCGTGACATTACATTCAGGTATACAGTATTTTACATCTTCTGGAGTCCTGGTCTTTTGTGAATGCCGTGGATTAACAAACATTGTCCGTTTAACCGTGCTCCGAAATTCGCTGAAACCTAATAGATCGAATGGTGGCATAAATATATTTCAATATTTTATTGCAGCGTGTGTAAGACCCCTGCTCTAAAGACCAGATTGCGCTTAATGGTAGCGGCTCGACTTGATTGTACCGTCGCGACTGCGCAGATCAGCTTTTTGATCAGGACAGAATCGCTGCTATAACGCATTAGAAAGCTGCTAAATGCCGTCAAATGACACGTATTTAAGGCAATGTGCCCTTCAGGTACCGATTTACTAGTTGTCGAAATTGCGTCAGTTCACTGAAGCATCGCACTTAGGCTGTCATTTATGTTAATTTACTGCTGGGAGGTTCATCGGACATGTGTACCTAGGGCCTGTTCAATTTCGTGATCATGTGGCCAAGAACACTGCATGTCAAAAGGAAGAAACAGTATATGTAGGCGCGAAACATTGATCAGTAGAAGCTTCGGAAAAGGTATTGTATCTTCTACATTGAATCCCCTGCGCCGGTTAAATTGCCTTTTGGGGGGGGGGGGGGGGCTCGCAAAATTTTAGAAGCCAGCCTCTTTACAAGAAGTTATCATATTTAGAGTGATCTACGTACACCGCGATATGATTACGAGCCACGTCATATTGAGTGGAGGACAATGGTTTCGGTATGATATGCTGCGGCTACTTAACTTGTCGCTAATTATCGATAGGCATCTGTTTTAGATGCGAAGTATCTCTTGGTCGGGGGTATGTCACGCGCCGTCGTCATCCGCGTTCTGGTCCGCACTCACACTACGCTGCGGACGGGGCAGGTGGGGACCGGTCGGGCTGCTTTCCACGGTAGAGACGGCGGGAGAGGAGGACGCGGGGGTGATGTGCGAACACGAGGAGAGAGAGAGGAACTCGTGACTGCTGCTCCCGTAGCTCTCTTGGCGAGGGAAGGAAGACAGGTTTTGCTCCAGCTCCGTCTGTCCTTAGTTGCATTCGTTGCCAACCAACAGCAAGAGCAGCGAGAAGTTCTGTGCTTGCGTGCTTGCGACACGTTCATCGGCTGCAAGACTCCACACGTAGTCGAAAACGCCAAACACAAGGTTGACAAAATGGCTACCAGCGAATTTGCAAACCTTCCGCGGGAGATTCTGCTGGCAGTGGGGAAACCGTACATGAACACGTCCAACGTCGACGTAGTGGCTGGGCTCTTCAACGGCGCTGTCGGCACGTTCAAGCTTTGCGAGCGCCAGGACGCCGGCGACGACAACGCCTACCCCAAACGCCCGTGGCTACAGTTTGACGTTCCCACCACCGGCAGGATCACTCGTGCGCGTTCCAAACGAGCGGTACAAGAAGCCACACGCAACGGGTACGTCTTTGAAAGCGCGTGGATCCCGATCGAATCACAGTGTCTAACGCTAACCGTCGACCGCAAGTCCGGCGTGGCCTGCAAACGGCTCCAGCTCGCTCTCGTGCAGGCCAGCGCCATTACCGTACACAAGTCTCAGGGCGGCACGTACTCCGAGGTCGTGTACGAGTATGCAAACACCCATCCGCAAAAGTCGGTGTACGTTGCGCTGAGCCGTTGCACCGACATCAACAACCTATACCTCACCAACTCGTCCGGCGATCACTGCTTCCATCACAGAGACGCCAACGCCGACAAGAACATGGCGGAGGAGTTTGAACGCTTGCAGAAACACAAGCTAGACATCGTCACGCACCGTTACTTGCATGTGCTCGCGACCGCGTTCACGCAGACACCGATTTCACGCTAGCACTCCTAAACACCAGATCGCTCAGCGCTCATGCGTTAGACATTGAGCGAGATCTAGTGCTCAGCAAAGTTGACGTGCTCTGCTTTACGGAGACATGCAACGCCGAGAATGTTGAAATTGCGGTGTACGCTACGGTCGCGCGTACGCAGGGGTTGGACGACCTGCGGGCGGTGTGGAAATCTACGTCACGCGTTCTGACAAACGTTCCGTAAACGCGCTGGACCTACAACTGCGCCCCACTGCTCACCAACGTAGCAACAGCGCGCATTTTGCCGCTAGTGTCTACGGCGTTAACGTCATGACCATGTACCTCGCACCCAACCTCTCACGCACAGCCGTGGAGCAGTACATCGACGAGGCCATGGGTGATTACCGAAAGGAATGCGCAGACACACATCCTTTCATGCTCATTGACGACTTTGATGTCAACGTCATGAAGAGCGATTGGATAGTTGAGTACATGTCACCACACCACTCGTTGCAACACGTATCACACGAGGACCGCAAACAACAGCCAACTACCATTCACGGCACATGTATTGATCACGTCTTCACCAATTTCAAGATCCACCCACTGCACCAAGATCCCCTCACGGTTCACTTCAGCGACCACAAAGCCATCCTCATCAAAGCAAAGTGCACACCTCAAGTGCTAGACGCTGCTCAATAAAGACCTTCGTTAACCTTTTCACCTTCGCCTACAATGGTAACAATCCCGTTAATAACGATCCGAGGTCGGTAGCATGCCCAACGAACGCCAACGGAACGCGATCGTGCAAGTGTTCCGGCTTCGCATCGCCTCATGGTCCCCTTTAGCGGGAAATGGTTGAACTTTTTTAGATTTCTTCTGCTTGTGAAATACAGTCGCAATGTCCGGCAATTAAATACGTGTAATGGAATTTAGCAGACGAGCACATTAGGGAGGTTGAAAGGCAGCGAACTGGCACTACACGTGCCTTGTTTTTTTCGTTATTGAGTAAATTCCATGACGAAAACTTTGCTTCGAATCGTCTGATAATTTGTATTGGCTGTTGGTAATTTACACTTACATTCTCGGTACAGAAACACCTTGATCACGCCGCAGCTGTAGTTCGCTGAAGCATACCACAGTATCTCATTTTTAAATACTTGTCCGCCTGTAATCATGTGGAGAGCGAAAGTAGGTTCGAAGCGCGCGTTAGTAACTGCGGTTCTTTTTGATAGTGCATTTGACATACATTATATTTGCATTAGCGTTCAAAAACTGCCGTTTTCACCTAAAGGTACCATTATTTATGAAACCTTAAACTAGGTGAAACACTTATGATATTATGAAGGTTAATGTTCAATTTATATTGATAGATTTGAAATTATTGTCAGAAAATGGTTCTTGCCGAAACATTATATCTTCAATGCTGGTACGTGACTGAATGTTACGTTTATACTGCTGCATTTAAATTGGTGTTGGAGCGTCATGTTCATGTTAAGTGAGCCGTAACTATCCCGAACTCAATAAATTGTTGCTTGTAGACGTCCAATGAGCGGCATAACTTATACAGTGTTTTTCAAGAAATATATACGAACTGTATACCAAGAAATGTATGCAAGAAATGTATACGGGATCACTGAAGTTAGGACGACAGGTGAGGCCTCAACACACTACAAAAAAACGGGCACGTCCTACACTACCATGGCTAACTTAACAGAAGAGAACTGGGGGTGGGATTTCTTATTCATAAAACTATAGCTGGCCACATAGAGGAATACTATAGCATTAGTGAGATGGGGCCAAGTATCGTAATTAAGCCTAATAAGGGGTACAAGATGAAGGGGGTACAGGCCTACGCGCCTATATACAGACACGTTGACCATTTAGTTGAACGCTTCTATGAAAACGTGGAATCAGTGATAAACAAGATAAGACACAGTATACTGTACTGACGGGTGACTTCATTGCCAAGGTAGGCAAGAAGCAGGCCGGAGAGCAGGCAGTGGAGGAATATCGCATCGGTTCTAGAAATGCGAGAGAAGATTTATTAGTTGAGCTCGCTGAAAGTAATAATTTACGAATCTTCAATATGTACTACCGGAAACGGGCGAGTCATAAGTGCATGTCGAGGAGCCCTAATGACAACAGTAAAAATGAAATAGGCTTCATACTGTGCGCACATCCTCGCATCGTGCAGGATGTGCAAGCAGTTGGGAACATACGATGCAGTGACCATAGAATGGCAAGGTCTCGAATTCGCCTAGAGTTGAGGAAGGAACGGCATAAACTCATATGCAACAAACCAATTAACGAGCTAGCTCTGAGATGGAAAGTACAGGAATTCAGGGCCTCGCTTCAGCACAGATGCTCTAATCGAGGAAACCAACTTTAGCGTTGACGCAACGAATGACAATCTGACGACCATCAATTCGGAGTGTGCAGTGGAAGTCGCAGGTAGAGTCATTAGACACGATACAGGCAAGCTCTCCTAGGAGACGAAACACCTTATTATGAAACGTCAAAGCATGAAAGCCTCAAACACGACAGACAATGCAGAACTGGCAGAGCTTTCAATCAATACGCGTAAATTAGCCGACATACGAAGATATAGCATGGAGAGAATCAAACATGCTCTAAAGAACGGACGCAGCCTCAAAGCAGTGCAGAGAAAACAGGGCACAGGCAAAAACCAGATCTACACCCGCCCACATAAGTTCATGAAACATGGGCTCCCCTAAAAGTGCTAATTTCCGCTGAGTTAGTTCATGGTGCTTCTAACCCAGCGGCTAGCACCATAGGTCGCAGGCACTAATATAGGCTGGAGCATATATTCGGAGGCTATGTTCTCAGGCAGAGAGGTAATATAGCTTTATTGGAAATATCGCGTTCCGCAAACTTCTGGGGGCGGGGGTACAAACTAAGGGACAAGGAAGGCTAAGTGGCTAACGATATAGAGAGGATACTCAAAGTACCTGAGGTGTTTACAGAGATCTGTACAGTAGCCGTACAGGCGCGGGAATTAAAGACACGGGAAGTAAAAAAAGCCTTAAAGGGAATGCAAAAAGGCAAAGCCACTGGTGAGGATCAGGTAACATCACATCTGTTGAGAGACGGTGGACAGATTATGCTAAGAAAACTGACAACCATGTATACGAAATGTCCCTTAACGGTGGGGGTACCAGAGGCTTGGAAGAATACTATTATCATCTTAATCCATAAGAAAGGAGGCGTGAAGGACTTACGATCAGCTTACTATCCGTTGTCTACAAGCTGTTTACAAAGACAGTAGCTAATAGAAATAGGACATTAGAGTTCAATCAACCAAAGGACCAAGCAAGACTTCGCACAGGCTACTGGATAATAGACCACATTCACACTACCAATCAGGTAATAGAGAAATGCGCGGAATATAAACAACCCCTGTATATTGGCCTCCGAGGAGTTACGGAGTCGCCCTCTGTCGGACGCGCCTCGATTGCGTGCTAGGCAGGATACCGCCGGCGCGCTCCCCATAGGTTTTGCTGTCGGCGCTCTACAAAAACACATCGCGGAAGCTCTCCAGGGCATTTCTGTAAGTACTTTCGAAATGAACTGTGTTCTTTGCTGTCAAAATAATCATTTTCGACGAACTGAAAGCACAAGATAGTCTACAGTCGCTGTCTCTTTGCAGAAAACCGAGCACCCGCGTCACTCTGTCACCGCGTTGGAGACCCCTGAACCGGTTCATTGCGTGAAAGGTAGTCAGTCACTCTCTGAGTGCAAACTGTGAAATATTTCGTTAGAGTAGACTGCCTGTATAACCAAACGGAGCATAACAGAAAGAAGCCCAAAGCGAGCAATCGCACGGGTTCGCGACGACTGACGGTGCCTCTGCATGTATGAGCGTCTGCATGTATGTTCGTACTGATGGTTTCGCTTTTGCTACGAGCGCGTCTTGGCACCGCGCTGTGAACTTTAGGCCGCAATATATGAGAATTTGTGAGTAAACAAAAAACTACTGTTGCGCGGACGCTATCAGAGCAGTTCAAAAACAATTTCTTTACACCTGCGGCTTCGGTGCGCATGGCAACTTCGTGATCTGCCGTCCCGACGATTCAGTGTTTTTTTTTTCTTTTTCAGTCTATCAGTCTAAATTCGGGTACGTTTCAATGTCATTTGACAAGTTGTTTCGCACTGCGTATTGATCGGTCTTCTCAGCGGGCAAATGCCGCTGCTTCTGTTTCTTTATTCAGCGCATTCGTTTCGTTTGGTGCTCACACAAAACGTGAGCAAATGACACGACTTTTTTTATTGCTCCTTAATTATCGTTCCGTTTGCATTCCAGTGAACTTGCCGCTCTCTGTCATCAACAAATTCATAAACCAAAGCTTCACCAATTCGAGATTGCTGGTGGAAGGAGAAGTAGTCTACGAGATCGAGCATGTAGTAGCATGCGACGCCTAGGAAAAGAAAGCAAATACAGTAACGTTTGCCGGACTTGTTCTGCAAACGTCGGCTGTGAACTAGGACCCACATGAACTTGAAATAGCGGTGAATAAAATAGAAGGTATTTCAGCAACCAGCAGCCGCAAAACAGGATAGTAATTATTTGGCGTGTACCCGAGCAATTTTCGCAGCAGTGTCGTGTCTAACGCCAACAGGGTGGCTTTCACACGTAAATAAATGAGGCTCCAAGAAAATACATGGGGTGGTTGGCCGGTGGGCCGATCACGGAGGCAATGCAAAATTTATGTAGCTTATGAAGCAATCCATGCCTCATCAAGTGGGAAGGTTGCCCGTCGGCGTCCCGCGTCGGCGGCGTCAACACGAGTGATGCAAAAAATAATCGTCACGTGATGGTGTCACCATATGACGTCATCATGACGTCACAGATTGCCAAAATATGTAGCGTCATTATGACGTCACATAATGTGACGTCACATGATGACGTATTTACACGTCATGGTCGCTTTGCATTGCCTCCGTGATCGGTCACGGAGGCCGTGCAAAACCGCGTTAGGCGCAGAACGCTTTTGGAGGGGGCCGCGGGAGAATCAGTACATCGACTGACAAGAAGAAGATGGCTTTCGCCTTCTAGTCATCTTTAACGAATGCATAAGGGACCCTGTGCGTTTTTTAATTCAACGTATCTAAAGAATGACTTGAGCATCTGCAGCCGATTTTGTGGACGCTTAGCACGGGGCCGACGATCAAGAGGTCGCATTGGAGGGTTCTGAGATGGCATCGCACGTGGTAAAAGGTAGCGCTTTTACCATCCTGTGGCGGATAAGCATCATTTGCCGGCGGGAAGCGCGCGCGAGCCATCGCCTCAGTGCGCGCTGTCTGCTACTCACCGAACATCGCAGGCCCGAAGCAGTAACAAAAGTCGTCGTCGCGGAAGTGCTTGTTGCACACAAGACTCGTAGCGGATGGTTACTTGCCGGTTCTTAGCTTTACAACCCATGCTTCACGCTGTTTCTTGTCCCGCGGTTACCAGTGCAGGCTGACACTGGGCTCCTTTGCGTAAGCGCGGCACTGCGGCACCGAGCGGTAGAGCCCCATGTTCGTCGTCTTCGGAGGCAGCCACTCTATTACAATGGTTTCAATTGAGTAGAAAATGAGTGAAAACTTCCGATTTTGAACAGACCGCAGCGCATGTGGGACTTGAAACTCGTTTTCAAAGCACGCGGCAGTGCGCCACAAGCAGCCGACGTGGCCGCTGAGACCACGTGATCCTGCCAAGCACGTCACGCCGACGGTGGCGCCGGCGTTTCCAGTGGTGGGCCTCGAGGCCAATAGCCTTCACAGACTAGGAGAAGCCATTTGATTCGGTCGAGATATCAGCAGTATGGCAGGCACTGCGGAATGAGGGTGTCAATGAAACATACATTAACCTACTGCAGTGGCTCCCCAGTCACCATAGCCTTCCATAAAAAAGCAACAATGTTCCAATAAAGAAGGATGTAAGGCAGGAAAACACGATCTCCCCAATACTATCCACCGCGTGCTTACAGGTTTCCAGGACCCTAGATTGGGATGTTAGAGATACGAGTTAACGGAGAGCACCTAAGTAATCTGCGTTTCGCTGATGACATAGCAACAATGAGAAACTCAGGGGACAAATTGCGACCCGCGATTACTGAATTGGACAAGGGAAGCAGAGCGGTAGGTCTGAAAGTTGATATACAGAAAACTATAGTAATGTGCAACAGTCTCGGAAGATAACAGCGCTTTGTAATAGGTAGCGAGGCACTGGAAGTTGAAAAGGAAGACGTCTACATGGGACAAGTAGTAACCGCGTAGCGGAACGATGACACTGAAGTAACTAGACGAATATGGGTGGGATGACACATTCGGCAAGCGTCCTCAAAGCATGAATGGTAGTTTACCTCTGTCACTCAATAAGAAGGTATATGACAGCTGCATCTTACCGGTACTTACCTACGGAAAAGAAACCTGGAGGCTTACAAAGAGGGTTCAACATAAACTCCGGACCACGCAATGGAAATTAAAATTATAGGTGCAACCTTAAGGGACAAGAAGGGAGCAGGGTGGGCCAGGAAAGAGACAGGTGTTAAATACCAACTCCGGAGATTTTTTTGTCCATGTCAAAGTAATGGTGCTTTTATGTTCCTGGGACGCTCCTGTTATGGGCCCGATAGCAGAAATACTCGGGAAATTGGAGAATAATTTTAAATAAGCAAAAAATTGCAATACCGAAACCGAAACGCAACCGAGTGTACTATCTACATATGACGTAGACGTTGTTACGAACGAACCGGAAGTCTTGCAAGGCATGCCAGTCACGCCGGCGCGGAGTATGAAAACTGTGACAGCTGGGACGAGGAGGAGCACAGTGAAGAGGAGAGCACGCCGGGCACCAGCTGTTAAGACCGCGACTGACATTGCCGCGTCTCAAAATGAAAGGGGCTCCGGCCAGCACAGCAGACGCTCGCTGTAGCGGCCGAAGTTCGTAGTGCCCTCGGCTGCGTCACTTCCGCCGTCTTCCCAATACTGACGTCACAGACGCAATGTTGCTAATAATTGTGGGAAGCCAGCAGGGCGTTTGCAGACAATCTTTAAAATTCATTTGCAAACAATCTGCGCATGTCTCAAGCCTGTAATTTGGCATGAATGACGGAAACGTGCAAAGGAACGTACCCAGCGAATTTCATTGAGATCCATCGACCTCGAAAAATCGCTGGAGTTGGCCTGTAAGGGCATCTTAGTGGAAATCAAAAAGAATGGACCTATGGGCAGGGCATATAGCGCGTAGCCAAGATAACCGCTGTCATTACGAGTAACAGACTGGATTCCAAGAGTAGCCAAACGTGCAAGGGGGAGACATAATGTTAGATGGGCAGACGAGATTAAGAAGTTTGCGTGTATAGCGTGGGAACAGCAAGCACAGGACCAGGTTGATTGGCTGAACATGAAAGAGGCATTTGCCCTGCAGTGGCTGTAGTCAGGCTGATTACTATTATTACTCTTATATTATTATTCTTATGATACGAAGATAGCAGAAATAATTTGGGGCAGTTACGCACATGTGCTACATACGAAAGACTTCCTTCCTAGCCTTTCTCGAACCTCCGACTCGCCTCTCTTCACTACTCGCCTGCACTAAATCATCCTATACAGCTCTCCCCTGGCATCTTTGCTTCTCACCCTCCAATCCCCTTCTCACTCATTGCCGTACTAAATCTTACATGTCAATGCTATGTTTTGGAGTTACGCTCTCCCTCTCCGAAATTTCCTCGTCACTCTCATGTCCCTCATCTTCAATTCTCTTACCCAACCCCTTTGCTATAGTATACCATGCGTGACCCTGCTTGCTTTACCCCACGCCTCTCCTCCATTATCTCCTTCTTAACCTCACATACCGTTCCGACCCCCAGCTATAGTGTACAACAGATGGCTATGCTAAGAAAGGGAAATACACGGATATGATATGCTTACCCTCTTCACCCTCACTTCGCTTTAGCAGTCCTTTGTATACTATACTATACATAGCTATGATGTAGCTGCACCCCTCCTCCTTTCCCTATTCCCCCTCACATTACTTCTCCTCATTCTCCCGTTCTTTTCCACGCCTTCCTATACTATGCTGCACATGACCATGATCTACACCCTTTCTCCTCCTTTGCCTCACTTCACTCATCATTCTCACTTCCCTTTCCCACCCCTGCTACAGTATATTACACATGGCTCTGCTAGCCTTACCCTATATTATCCTCCATTCCCTGCTTCTCACCCTGACATATCGTTACCGCCTACTTGCTATAGCATACTACACATGGCTATGCTATGTATACCCTCCTCCTGTCTCTCCTCCTCACCCTCAAATTAATCCGCCTCACCATCACTCCTCCTTCCCACCCCTTGATACACTTTACTATAGATGATTTTGTTCTAACCTCCTCGTTTCCCTTTTCCTAACCTTCACTTCCCTTTCCTACTCTTTGCTATACTATTCGCTCACAACTATTCGCTTTGCTATACTATTTCGCTCACAACCAACGGTGCCGACGCCGTCGGTGACGGCGTCGGCACCGTTGGTTGTGAGCGAAAAATCATCATCTTGTCCGTGACCGAAAAATCGAAAAAGTTGCAAATAAAATAAATACTAAATATGTTGGTCCGAGTGAGAATCGAACCCAGGCCGTCTGCGTGGCAAGCAGGTGTTCTATCACACAGCCACGCCTCTGCTTGGAGCTGCACTGAAATTAACTTCCATTCCTCCCAAAAATACGCGTCCTGTATACAGGTGTCACAATACGAGATGTAATATCGCAGTAATATTGCGTGGTACAAGCGTACATTGCCATCGGGCGTCACACCATGTGAATATCCTAACGACTTGGTGGTTTAAAGACAGTCACCCATTACAAAAGGCACACACACTACTGCGAGTATTCCCTTAAGGCCACGTAGTGGGTGCATCGCAACTTCGAAAAAGTTTCTGGTTTAAAGCATGCTATCCATTACAAAAGGCACACGCCTTAGTAAGCGCATTCTGTTAAACACTCGTAGTGTTCGAAGTGCGCACTAGGGGCAAGATATCCCTATTGCGTTCAACTCTTAAAGGCGAAGCTTAGGCGGCCCCCAATTTTATACGTTACTGCTGCGTTCAAGTAAAATTTTGCCTGACTTGTTCGTTTCCCAGTCTGCAGCCGACAGCGACCACTGTGGAAAGTGGTCACTGTCGCCCCACTAAGAATTCTCCGAGGGGAGGGTCTCGCGCCCCCTTGCCCCCCCCCCCCCCCCCGTAGATACGCCTATGGCAGCGAGTCGCGCGCGGCAGCGGCGAAGTGCGCGGGAGTGCGCCAGCTGTGTGACATCACTGATCCTCGCGCATGCGCAGCACAGCTCTTGAGGGGCCACGTGAAACTGGCTCAGCTAGGCCAGTGTAGCTAACGCTACAATATGTGTAGTATATCAGACTTCTATAAAAGCGGAGCCATCACTGGAACCATAACTGACTTTAGCCCGGCATGACGTCTGTATCATAGGAGAAAAAAATGTAAAGTTTATTGCTTTATTAACAAATTTGATAGCCAGAACTACAACCACAATTGACGTTGCACCGACATCAGGCCTGTATAGGGTCCTTTTTCCAACGCAGTTGCAAGACGTGGCGTGGCTCTGTGGCAGAATTCCTGGCTGCCACGCGGAATGCTTGGGTTTCATTCGTGCTGGGATCCTGATTTTTATTCTTTGCATTGGGTCAACACTGCCGATGTCACTTTTTGTTCACGCTCCCACAATTAAATTACCAATGTCTGTTCTCGCCGTTTCTGGAAAGATATGTTGATCACCTGTGGCTCATACCCGCTTACCATGGCCCGTGGTATACGGGTATGTGCCAGACTTCTCTGGAGGAAAGGGTTTGACGACGTACACGACAGGATTTTCACGTTAAAGGGAACCCAGGCTCAAGTTTACGGCGTGACGACAGCGCCGCGCTGCGGCTCTGGGGAGAAGCTCTGGAGACACTGGGGGCAGGCGCAGCCGACTCAGCCTGTTTGTCGGCAGTTGGAACACGCGTACGCGCTCGTTTCTCAGTTGGTGCTGGGAACTGGGGCGCCGTGCCGACAGCTTGGCACGCTGAACCAAGTGGCTTATTGTGAGAAGCTGAATTTCCGCGTTGGCAGAAGCGTCCCCGCGGAAGCGGAAGCGAGGTCCGAAGTATTGCAGCGTCAGGGCTTGCCACAACAATGGAGACAACCCCAAGACACGCGATTCACGTGTGTATCGGTTCCCGGGCATGTCGCGCGATGAATAAAGGCGACAAGCGTGGATCACCGCAATAAGGAGAATCTAGTATGCCCCAGCTGACAGCGTTGTCTCGCCTTCCTTTTTGACTGTCTGTGTTCATCGTTTTCGTTTGTCTCGACTACCTGAATCAGTACGTAACGCGGTGCATGCAGACAACTAAAGTCCCTATACCTTCGGAAAAGTACAGCTTTCTCTTTATGTTACGTCGCTTCCTCCTCTCCACGCCTCTGATAGGGCGACTGCGGTCACGTAATAGCGCGCGCCCTCTTTCTCGGTATTTTGTCTCCTTCGCCTCTCGGCGCCATGTTGAACGCTCCGACGGGCCATGTGCTGTGTGTTCGCCCCATGTGAAGTGCACGAAGTTTGAAGCGTACGTGTGCGTCTCGCTCGTATTGTCGCGATGCCGGTTGCTGTGCGTTTGGCTGCCATAAGCGTGGACACCCGTGGGAAAAAGGTTTTTTTGCATTCCGTGCGGAAAAGAAATGCAGGTCGTCGCAAATCTGGCTCCACAGAATCGGTCGAGCAAACTTCGAGCCGAGATCGGCGCGGCTTTGTGAGGTAAGTGCTCGTGCGTTTTTACTCTTGACAGTCGTCTTGCTTTGCGTGTGGAGATATGTGGTGTATTAATTACTCAATGTCACGCGAATTTCGTGTTATTTGTCATGCACCAAGGCAGTCACTTTCTCGAGCAAGTGACTGTCTTGAACACCAGATGGTCGAAATTTTCGGAGGCCTCCACTACGGCGTGCCTCCTGATCATATCACGGTTTTGGCACGTAAAACCCCACATATTAATAACTCTGAAAGAACGAATGTCGTGCACTAGAACACTAGGTTGTGTTCCACATATTCTACTAACCTTTCACTGTGATGTGCGGATGGAAGGGCGAAGACGGAGCGAGCGTCGAAATGAAAGTGCGATAGCAAAAAAAGAACCTAGCGCGCAGGATTTATCGAAAGCAGTGCATTTGCATGCAGCTCCTTCATCATATTGTCTAATTTGGCGAACCACTTCTGGGTGACAGTCAGAACTTTTTGCAAATTCGGAACATGAGCGGGGCTTTAGTTCAGCGGACCGCGGCTCATCGGCCGGCGTGTCATGATGAATTATCGCGTCACAGATTTAGCGCATAAGTTTCAACACGCTGCGGTAGTTGCAGAAGATGCCTGTTTGACGCGCAGTAGATCAAAGCAATAAATTTAAAATTTCAATTAAAGCGCAGCCATGCGCTTATTTTAATAAACGTTCATTCATGTTTAGAACGTTCTCCGACGCTTATGGTGTTTTGCTGCTGTGATAAGATTTCCACCTAAGTTGAGTAAAGTGCGTTGGGGGGCTAGTTGGTATGACATAGAATGGTAAAAAACTGCGCGGTTGACGGAACAGAAGGAGAAGTAGTACACAGGACGAGCGCAGACTAACAACTGAATTTATTGAAGCATAAATCTTCCACTTCACAAAAGCACGATATGATTATAAGGCACACCGTAGTGTAGGGCTCCGGAAATGAAATTTTGACCATCTGGTGTTGTTTAACGTGCACTGACATCGCACAGTACGCGGGCCTCTAGCATTTCACCTTTATCGAATTGCGACCGCCGCGGCCGGGACCGAACACGCGACCTGCGGGTCAGCAGGCGAGCGCCGAACCCGCTACATCACCACGGCGGGCAGGCCGAGGAGAAGTAACATATGTGAAATGTCATGTAATTTTGATCGAGCACCTTCATGGGAATTGCAGGCATTGCTGCAGTTATATATGATAGAGATAATTTATACGCACGGGAACTATTCCTTCCCAAACGGCGTGGCTTGACATCACAGCTGGCATGTAAAAATTTCTTGCCGATGCAATAAATACACGGGGAAACCTTGCGCTCCGAAAAGAACCGTAAACGACATGCAATTTGCTACAAATTGTACATTGCTTGCAGTAGCTCTCCTGGCACGCTGTAAGGGAATTAGATGGTGCGCACACCTACACCAACTGAGAAAATGAACGCAGAAATAATAGAGTCATTACACACAGCCGTATGCGAGGCATGGCACGCGACCACGGCTGGACTAGAAAAGCTGTGGCTGAAGTGGCAGCGCCAGCGCGCAACCGGCCTGAAAGCTTCACGCGTCCGCGTGGCGCGTTCGAGGGGGCGCCGCCGTCGCGCGCGAGAGCGCGCAGGAGAGGAGGCGGCGGAGGGGAGAGCAGATGGCGGTACGTTTACGAAGTATAGGGGTTTCACAGAAAACGACTGCAGTAATGATTACTCGCTGTCTCCTCACATTTTGTAAGTGAAACAACATTGTGTTTTGTCTCCCCGTGTTCGTGAGACCTATCCATCGGTGTTGAACGTTCACATCCGCGTGATATCGTTGGCGTTCCGCGGTGCGTTGAATTCACCTGAACTCGGCACATTGTCAAAAGTCGGGTGCCTGCAGTTTACGCGTCGGGAAGGCTCCTGTATCACGCCGGAACGGACGTCTGGGCATTTTCAGCAAACTGTGACATTGTTCTGCTGGTTAGCTTTGTTTTTGTTACTTTCTTAGGGCGATATACATTTAAGTCGCTAAATATAACTGGCACTTAATACATACTTTGCAATTGTCACCTTGCATTAGCCACCTTCTGATTTCCTAGCTGCGTTCACGCAGCAGGTTTTATACGCCCGTAATGTCGATATCCTCATAAAAAGAGAGTCCAAGCATGACGCGAGAGCCGAAAAAACGAGGCGAGCAGTTCATCCTGCTTCACAGTGGTTAAAGCTCAGCTAGCTGCCTCGAGTCTTAATCGGCGGGTGATGCTCCAGCGACACAGATGACTTGACTCCAACCTTCTCAGGAAAAAGTGCGATGGCCGTATAATTTCTTTCCTTCGCACGCCGCAAACGTTTGTTCATGAAAGTGCACGGCTGCTACTGCAAGCATGCCATAGCAAAACAATCATATCATCCATATCCCACAACGAAAAACTTCGATAACGTGCACGGCTTCATTTCCGAGTGCATATGGACCATTACGTATCCTTATTCTGACAGAATGAGACTTACCCCTAGGTATACGTCCAACATAGTGTAATCGCGACTTGGGAAATGCATTTCGCTTTGAGTCAGGCGTCGTTGTCGTCGATCGTCTGCTCTTCACCGCAAACGTAATTGACGAGCCTTTCTCCTTTTATCAAGTTCGCCTTTCGAAATTACCTGTCCAACCTAAAGGTCTTTTTGAAGTCGAAATGCAGGCGGTACATTGTGAGGCACTCAAGTGCACCGCGAGAGCTCTGCACGTGCATGCAAACGAACGGCAACGCGTTGGAGAGAAGGGAAAACGCGTGGTGTCTGACCCCAGTTTCTATTTATATGCCAGAGATCGCGCTGCCTGTCGAGAGTAGCAGCGCCACTAAGCGATACTTCGGGAACCTCTTCATGTCATAACGAGACCGTGATGTTCATCAAAACCTCTTACCCTCCCATGCCAATTATTGACTAAAACTAAGGAGGTGATCACGAGAGCACCCAGATGTAGGCGGCTAGATAGATAGATATATACGTAGACAGAAACGCTCAAAGAGCCTTGGTTTCACTAAGAAATGCTTCGCATTTAAAATGTGTATATCAGTATTTTGTTCTGCAAGTCTAGCTTATGCTGGAAGCGAGCAGCCAAATTTCACGAACAAATACGAACTGAGTTTGAACACACTTTGCACGCGCTGGTGAGTTTCGAACCGAAGCGCAGTTCACGAGACATTGTTCACGAGACAAGTTCGCGTCCGTATTTTTGTTTTATTCTTTCGGCTAACCAATATTTTCGATTAAAATCAGTGTTACCTTCTTCGCAGCATTGTCACGGCCCTCTCGTTGCGTGAGCGGCGTACGAAGCATCGGGAAGTCATCGCTGAAAGAAGACAAAAAGCCGGTCGCCGACACCTGAGGGCTGCGATATGCGATTGCTTTGGTTTTCGCGTCCCACGAAAGATGGCGAATTGAGCTTACGGGCTAGTCGACAGCTGGCGATGTGAATTTTGAATATCTCCTATTGGGGTTTCAGGGTATCATCCAGGCACTCGCGTGTTGCCTTTCATGTTGCTCACGGTAGTACATTGTCAGCCTGTCATTGAGAGCGCGACTGAATCGTTCAGTTAGGACATTTGTTTCAGGATCATAGATAAAGGATCCTGCATTGAACGAGCGAGGCTTCAAAAGCATCGAACAGGAAAATGCGTCCCCTTCTGGTCATAAGTTTGCGGGAATCACCATAGCGGAGGACAAGGTTGCGTAGGATACAAAAAGTCCGGCAGGTCTCACGTACTGTGCCAATAAACTTCATGCCACGCAGACAGCGAGCAGCAACCTCTGCCGGGGTTTTAGCGATGTGGATTGACGTATTCGTGTAAATTGAGTATTTGTGCTTATATTGCTGACTTGCTAGGCATGTCGACTTCTGGACACAAACACACCACTAGAAAGGCTGCGCCACCACCTGCGTGGTGTGCCTGGAAGGCTGACGTGCTCAGAGCAGCCGCGTCGTTTGCTTTGTCAGCGCAGAAGCGAGCTGAAAAGGAAGCTTTACAATGCCATGCGCGCTGTCAATCTGATAATAGAGTTCAAGCTTTCCTGCTTCCGGTGTGCGCTTGAAAACACCTAAAGTGACTACAATACGTAGTCGCTCTTTATGAAGGTGTCTTAGATGGCCAGCCAATGCTCTGTGCCTGAGTGCAGGACCTACGCAACTGTGCCCGGTGTCAGCCTGCACACGTGTTCGCAGGGTGAGAAGCCACGTGAAATTTAGATTGCGAACCCTTGAAATGGTTAGAACATGCACATGTCGGTTAGCACATGCACATGCAGCGACCATTTCGGCAAGGAAGATTTCACCGTCGGCGTAGGATTGCGATGTTAAGATGTGGAAAGGGCTCGCTGAGACGCTCGCCCATGTGCGCCCATGTACGCTGACCGGCTAATGATGCCTTGCTGTCGCAAGGTGGCCGATATGTTCATCCTGCTTGAATTTTTGATGTACGTGATCATACAATGAACCCCATATTTTCGTGACACAATTTATCGCGTATAGAAGAGAGGTATGGCATAGGGAGGAAGGGAAGCACAGACACACACAGGTGTGTCACAGTCGTTCAACGAGGCAGGTCGCTCGCAGAAACTTCATCAGCGCCTTCGTTGCTTTCCGGCGTGAAGCTCTGTCTTCCCGACATTCCAAAATTGACTGCTCAGAAAGCGGCTGGTCGTCGAGGCGAGCAAACACTGCTGAAAGGGACTGTCTCTGAGAGCTGTACTGAGGGCACTGACATAAAATATATTCAATGGTTTCGTCATTGCTGCAATGGTCACATGCAGCGCTGTCTGTCATTCCGATGCGGCAAGCAAACACGTTCGTAAAAGATACCCCAAGCCACATGCGGCAGAGAAGGGTCGTTTCGGATCGGGGTAAGCCAGATGGAATAGTGCAGGGTAGCAAACCAGATTTGTTTTCTAGTTAACCTCCCTGCCTTTCCGCATTACATTTTTTTCTCTCTCTCTCTCTCTATCGCGTATTTGTGCTGGTATTAATAATAAATAAAATACTACCCGATATACATAGGTGACACATGTTTTAACCAAATGTGCACATATGCAAGTACAAAACATCTTGCTTACTCATGATGAAAAACAGCGCATAATGACGACGGGCTTGTTCAAAATAGACAGGCGCACTCGCACCTAAGTTTAATTGTATACCTAGGGCCGAAGGGGCTGCGCGTCAGCGTTAGGCTAAAGAAGCGGGCGTTATCTCTTCACAAGAACGCCTATGCGCGTGTGTGGGCATATTGTCATCGGCGCAATGCTCCGATTCGGTACAAGCGTAGAGATGTGCACACGAGGTTAGTTGTTGAGGCAGCACAGCTCGCTCAAAAAAGCACGGAATGCATCAGCCAGCCTTCGATAGTGCAATCGGAGTTGCCATCAGCATGTCGTCATTGCATATGGAAACGATGGGAGCGACATAATGACGTATTTTATGTATCACGCACTTTTTTGTTCTTCCGTTGTCTTTGTGATCCAACTCAGGGGCCAATTAGCGCCGGTCCCGTTTTCATTCAAACATTCTCCTGCCTATATGCGCCGTTTTGCCTCAAGAATGCACGCCAACTTGCCCAACTTTCCACTTCAATTCAGTATATTTTGCTTACCCTTATGGCCAAGCACGACTTGATTAAAAATTTCGTCTTCTCGATCTGTGTACCACTTGGCAAAGTATCCCCAGTAATTCACGGTCATGCTGTCGTCAAAAAAGAGACCAGCTCAGTTAGCGTTGCTTAGCAGAATTAATATACAACTTACTTGCGATGTTGTCCACTGTAAAAGCTCTTGCGAAATGTGACATGCGTGCTATTTATGTTTTGCAGGAGGTTCACTTCACATGTAAGTGGATTTGCACTCGTAGTCATATAGGTCCATGTCGGCTCACTTGTGTTGTAAAACTGCAACAAGAACACGCTTGTGCAATGGCGATAGTACGAAATAAAATTTCAGGAACGCTTAGATGTCTAACTTCAACATGAAGGACAGTGAGCGTAAATTATAGTTCTGCTCAAGAAGTGTACTTGAAGTGAGCATCCATTACTATTTCATTACATGTATCTTCGCTTCCATAACAGCCATTGAGACCCCATGGTGTCTCGAAATTCATGCTATACGGGGTATTTCGCGGGTCGCTGGCACTATTCATTTAGCTTACACGCTGTTACATGAGAACGAACCTAATGAATGTTGTGTCCGTGCGCGTGCGTCCGTTCGTGTGTCTGTGTGAATGCATTGCTATACGAGCGACAATGCGTGCGCGTGCGAAGGGACCAGTGTTGCGGAATGGGCGCCTCCATTCCATTCCAATTCCATTCCATTCCGAGCAAAAGGCGCCTAATTCCATTCCCATTCCATTCCTCGACGCGTTGTCGACATTTCATTTCCATTCCATTCCTGGGGCGCGAAAATGTGGAATGATTCCGGAGTCATTCCAATTCCGGAGTGGTGACTGCAACATTGGAAGGGACTGACGTCATCATTATCGCGATTACGGCCACAGTAAAAAGACAGCCAACTCTTTTTCACCCTTCACACTTTCTCTTCCCTCTTTCGACGTAACTTCGCTGCTGTGTTGGGCGTGGCCAGAACGTAGATGGGAACAAGCACATGTCGAATTTAAACATCGTGATCAGTAGTGGTCTCTTATGTTGGTGGAGGCTCAAAGTTCACAGTCACTGGAAGAATAATGTTTACGCTTGGTGCGAACGTAGGTGTGATAGTGACGCATACACACGCACACACGCACACACACACACACACACACACGTGCGCGCGCGCACACACACACGCACAGCGCGACTTTCGTAGAAACTTCTACAGACTGGGTATCAATACCAGGCATATCTGAGACAAACGGTGGACCTTGAGAAATGCAATTTGTTGGAATAAAGCCATCAGGGATCGAAAGCAAGCCTCATCCCTGAAGCGCTGGAGCCTTTAGTGGCTCATTAGCAGCGCTAGACGCTGCCACGTAGCCAAGGCGCCGAATTCAGTATGACACCTGACTTCCACCGAGTTTTTGAAATGCGAAAAAATCCACCCAGAATCTCATTTACCTCTTTCATGCACAGAAATGCATTTTTGGCAGGAAACAGAGTTTCATGCAAAAACCGGTGAATTCTATTGGAGAAAATGATTTTCTCACAAGCAAAAAAAATTGGCACCTTTAGTTCAAAAGATATGAGGTGGTCGCCTGAGGTGACCACCATGCAGTGAGGGTCTACCAGTCAGTTCCGTTTTCTCATGAATGTCCCAATGAACCGCAGTGGGTTATTTTCCATAGTCACTGAATTTCATATTGTCTTGACTTAACAGGTCCGTTGACGATACTTCATGCTTAATTGTCGAAACTATTATGGGTGCCTCCTGTATAGTGTTTCTATACTAATTCACTATGAGTTTTTAGGGGCGAAGCTCCTTAAAGCGGCACCCGTTCGTCCCTCGTAGGGCGTAACCAGTCGTAAGCTAGTACCAGATCTTGACCTCCAAGGTGGTGCCGGTGGGAGATTTCTCCTGTGTGTTGTTGAACAATACAAAATCCGCAGCGTGCGCGTTAACTAAAAGCCCAATTCTTCTGTCTCTCATTCCCCATTAGAAGCCATTGGCATGTTCCAGAAGGAAACGTTAGTAGAAGTAGAAGTGTAAGTGTTAGCTAAAAGCCGACTTCTTCTGTCTCTCATTCCCATCAGCAGCCATTGTTTACCTCCAAGGTAGTGCCTGGTGAGATTTCTCCTGTGCGTGATTAAACAATAAAAATTTTGTTCAAAACGCCGTTGATTGATGAAATAAACCAACGAAGACGCCAGATGTTTTGTAAAAGCAAACGAAAGAACGCCAGATGTTTCTAAAGCAAAACGAAAAGACGCCAGCTGCTTAACGAAAGACGCCAGATGTTTTCTAAAGCAATGGTTTTCTAAACAATGAAAATTCACAGCGTACGTGTAAAATTAAAGTGAGCTGCAAGTCGTCATAACTCTCATCGAACCTTTAGTATAAACGTCGGTATCTCACGTCGGTGATGATGTACTGGGCAGAATTCACGGAAGATTCATTGTTTACCGATGAACCTCCGCAGCTTCGCCCACTCATCATCATTCACTCCGTGGATATGCTGTGATTTTTGATAAGGAATCGCCTTTCTATATTACTTAGATACATACGGGAGATCAGCTTCACCATCGTTCCGAGAGTTTTGATTGTATGGTCCACTCGCTTGTTGGTTTGTAGCCATAGTCCGATGACTTGCATTTTCTGGACTTCTCATATCTGGTCGTCTCCTAGAAGGAGGTTGACCGGCTCGTGAATTCGACAGTTTCGGCCTCAGTTCCTGATAAATTCAGATTTATCCGGGGCGCTGCTCATTCCACTGCTGCGAGCGAATGTGTCAACAGCAGTCGCTGCTTGTATATAGGATTTGCTCTTTTTGTCCTAAAGAGCCACTAGTGGCATATATCGTGGCGTCGTCCGCATATCACGCGTACTCTAGCCCTGGAACAGCATCGAGGTTTCTGGCTAAGCGCCTCATGCCGATGTTGTAGAGAAGGTGGGAGGATATCACCCCCTGTGGTGCAGCTTTATTGGGCATAGGAAAAGGATCTCAGCGCACACTGCCTATGCCTATTACATCACTGCGAGAGGTCAGGAAAGAGCGGACGTATTCATAGATTCCTTGTCCACAGCCGATGTCAATTAGCTCAGGTAAGATTAGCTCATGTGACATAGTGTCGAATGCGCTTTTCAGATCAAGAGCTAGGACGAGAACGTCTGCACCAGCCGTGGTATTGCCAAGGACCTCTTCCCCAAGCAGTAGGGAAACGTGTGAAATATTACACGTGCTAACGAACGCTTTACAGTAGTATGCTCCGAAAGCTGAAACTCCTCCAGTGAGCGTTAAAGAGCTGTGTTACTCCCGCAGATCTCATTATACTCTCTCTACCGAGAAGGGCTTTACTCTCTTCTGCCAGGAGGAGTGAAAAGGTCTTTCACTCCTCCTGGCGAAACAGAGTAAAGTGCCTGTCCCACTCCTGCAACCACGAGAGAGCAAAAGGTTGTTTACTCTCTTGCCATATAAGAGCTTGTTTCATAGCTTGTTTTAGTCTTGCACCTCTCCAAATATAAGGAGCTGTAAAGAAAAGTTTGTGCAGTCTAATATCTTTGGCAGTAGCTCACTCGATGAGGTGACGGCGATACATTCCTCGTCATCTTATCGCGACGAAAACCGCTTACGTGCACAAAGAATTCGCGATCATAAATGCACGCGATTATGTTCATATGTGCGCACACTATGAGTGAGGTACTAGTTATAAAACTGACTAGGGGGCGGCGCGCCACAGCGTATGCAATAAAATGCTGTGGACAGAAAGCCCGACAAAAAAAAGAGGAGGACTCTTACGTTTCGCCTTTCAAGCGCGAAACGTAAGTTCGTACACACAAGTTCGTTCAAGTTCGTATTCACACACACACAACACACACACACACACACACCACACACACACACACACACACACACACACACACACACACACACACACGCACATCACACACACACACACACGATACACACACACACACACGCACGCACCAC
>NC_051186.1:87948079-88057541 GCF_013339695.2 Rhipicephalus sanguineus
GTCAACTACGGCAACTGCGGGCAGAAGTAACGTAATATCGTCATATGGCATAATAATTAACAAATGTGAAAAAGCTCCCACACACACACACACACACAAATGTGCTCGCGCCCAAGCTGTATCAATGCGCGGCGTGGTGTTCTCGTCGTATGCACGGCAAGCTAGGACCTCGGCGGTTTCGCGCGGTGTGTTGTGGATGTGTTCTCGTTTCGTGGTGCGATGCTGTCACTTGTGGTGCACTGAATCATCTTCGCGCTGTGGTAAACGTGATCTGCTATTGGAATGAAGTGCTACCCTGTCGAAATGCTACGCGCCGACTGGGACATCGCCTGAGAGGTGAGTGTAAACAAGGCTGCCATCAGTCGCGTGATTTACCTGTGTGCAGTTGGTATGTAACGATCACCGCTTGTTTAACATTCACGTTCTGTGCGAACACAAAACACGCATGATTGATGAGCTCGCGTGATACAGCGTCGCGAGTGCTGCCCGCTGCTATAGAAATTACAAGCATGATGGTTGGGCCATCGAAACATGGTAACCTCGGTGAAGGCTCAACATTAGCTGTAGCAAGTACAGCTGTTCAAAAATAGTTTTGTTTTCAGTGCTGCCCAAATAAGCGTTGTTTATCAGAAAATTCGCGACCTTTTAAAAGAAAATTGACGTAAACTCCGCACAATATCTTCTATTGCAAGGTAAACAAGTCATTTGGGAAGATTGGCTGTTAAAATAGTATATACGTCTAGCTAAAGGCTTAGCACCACTAACACGGGCAGTCGGCGACGGCATCGGCGATTTCGCTCATTTTTAGCGATGCTAGGAATCATTTAATTTTTCTATCTCTCAATGAAGAGCAAGCTTTATTGATAAATAAGAGGGCCCACTAAGGGGGTGGCGGTTGAAAGCGTGAAACGTTAAACTCGAGGACGGGTTTTTCGAACTTCATAACACATTCTGAACTGTTCCATTGCACTATATGACAGGTTCTGTGAAAGAGCAGTTTTCATCTAATTTTTACGCATGCAGCATTTCTAACAGACGCCTTGTGACGTAACTGCAAGTGCACGAACAGTTCTGCCGGAAATATTAATGCTCCTGCAATTAATTTTTCAGGAAATCGATGAATGAGAGCGTTGCGCCTCCTGAGAAACGTCTTCAACATCTTGCAGCTATAAACACGCTCTCAGCAGCTGTCGATGGTGCTGTTGCACTTCCTGACGTCGGCTGGACAGCATCCATTCGGATAAAACATTGCAGTTTTCATTGTCTCTCCTATAATACAGGGAAGCCATCCTATTTTCTGTATTAAAAAAAAAGTTGTTCAATTTATGTGTACACACGATGCTGTCGAATTGACACGAGTCGTTGAATAAACTTGGTTGTTTCTTTAGACGTTTTCGTTTTTTTGTCATTAAGCAGACATTTTCGCTGAACGATATAACCAACCGTGTTCTGCACAGTGAGAAGCGAGCAAGCTTGGCACGTCGACGGGAGCATATATGAGAACGTTTATATACACATACATTCATCAAACGCCCAAATTCGCTCGAAACACGCGCGCAGAAAAACCAATCGAAGGCATTTTAGACTTTCATGAACGTGATCACCGAATGGTTGCTTGCGAAACACTGAAGGCTGAAGTCTAATATAAGGAATCTTGCTACTTTGACTAACATGGCAGAACGCGCAGCTTCCAGACGGTGCCTGTTCATATATAGTCCCGGTAATATTCACTCTGCTACATACTGGCGTGCGGTATAGTGGTTAGCGTACGCGACTGCTGATTCAATGGTCACGAGTTCGAATCCTGTGTGTTTGTTGTGAATTTTCTGTAGTTTACATCTGAATTTATTTCTGTGTATTAATTGTATATGTCGTCAAATGCGTGTATCAACCTCCAAATTCTCGGTAATTCAACCAGAAACTGTAATAAATTGATTTTTTTTATCGAGAAGGAGCAACTGTTAGTCCCATCAGGGGTAACAGTTCGTCCCTACGCAGCTACCATGCAAAAAGAGGACTAAATCAGTTACTCCCTAAAAGGGGTAACTCCTACACCCGACATTTCGTCCCTCAAAACAACTGAGGACTAACAGTTCGTCCCCTGACAGTTACTCCCTAAAGGACGAATCGTTCATCCTTTAGGGAGTAATGGTTGTGGCAATGCAGTTACCCCCCAAAAGGACGAACCACAGACCCCTTTTCGTCCTTTGCGGCTTAGAGTGTATCGTCTTTAGACGACATTTGCAGCGAAGCACGCAGATACGCGGCCAATTTTTTCCCTGGGCAATAACTACGAGTGTTTCGAAAAGCCCATGTTAAGTGCAAGTCCAAGGCACACCACGAATCTGACAATGCAGTGGCTGGAATATAATTCCATTGCTTCTTTCAGCCCAAAACCAATTATTTTTGTGTGCTATGAATATTATCTTTTTTTTTTGCGTGTGATTAATCACTCTGCTTTGGAAGCTTCCAAATGCATCTAATCTATCAAGTAGATTTCTTTCAGTTCATGGTGGAGATGGAGCAGACTGGGAACTACCTTTTTGATGTATTGGTAAACAGGAATAATGGAGCACTCTCTTTCAATGTTTACAGAAAGAGTATGCATTGCCCAGTACCTGAACATAATGTTGTTCTTCAAACACTTGTGAAAGGCCAGTAGTGCTCCCTTGCCTCCCTATTGAACCGTTACAGACGTATTTGCATGAAACCTGAAGAACTGACTTCCTATTGTAGAAAAAACCAAAAGAACTTGTCGATCAACGTTACACTGCATTCATGAAAACTGTGGAGCACCATTTGTTTACGCCCTCCCAGCTTCCCGTTGCCTGACAAGTAAAACGCTCCAATTTCTTACGTGCCAGCATAAGCAAGACCTCATCACGTGTACTGTGCAAATATAATGTTGAGACAATACTTCTTTGCAGATTAGCTGGTTCATACTAAATTCTGGTCTTGCTGCACAAGCAGAAGAAGAAGAAAAAGGCCACACTCTCTATCCTGTCTCTCTTTTCCTTCCTTCTGCTTGAGCAGCAAGACTGATTTCCGGATGACGTTGAGGTTGCTGACATTCCTGTGTAAAAACTGAGGCGTGCACTTGTAGTGGACGACGTCATTGTCACCATTGCGCTTTTTGTCGAGGTTGCACTTGGATATTATTATTCGGCCTAAGACAGAACAAAAGAAGACCATTCAGCCACTCACGCTGCCATGCATAAGTCCCTCCAAGGGCGATGACCTCGATCTTTGATGAAACAGCAGCATGAGGCACAGGCGATGCTTCAGTTGTGCAATGTTTCGTTGTGCGATAGTACTTTTGCTGTTTCTCTGACAGAGAACACCGCCACCGCACTTTTGGTTTTCCATTTACAGTCGTGGGCCAAGATCGACCTGCACAAGGTCGCAGAGAGGTTTTTAGAATTTAAAACATGACATTCAAACTTCTGCAGAAGAAACAGCTCACATTTTGAAGAGGCGAACTCAGGCATTCTTTCTTAGCAGTTAAGCTCTGCATTTGCAACCTTCATTTTACTTATTTTCTGAACTGCCACAATCCATCTAAAGCCAACCGTAATGTTCAAGGTGAATGTTTATACTGTATGTAAAGAGAGCACTAAGCTAGGTCACGGCAGCACAACCACAACTCCCTTAACGGGATATTCTGGGCAGCATTTTTTTTTAAATGGCACATTTGGACACTGATGGTGCAACTACATTGAAAGAGATGCAAAAATTACCTCAGGGTGATTCCACGATAGATCGAACATGCCTGTCCAATCGATATTTTTGTTTTGCCTGGGTTTTTTATATGTTATGTGGCCACATTCAAAGCGCACGGAACCGAAAATATTATTCCAAAAAACGCTCCCAGCGTGCCAAAAAACTATTTGGAGGTGGCCGTGTGGCCATCCTGTTTTAGCTCATCGCAATATTTTTGGATTTCACGGGCAAATTTAACGCGCAGTATAAACGTTGTGTTGAAATTTTTTCTGTTGGTTTATTATGCATTACTGTGAATTACATCCATGCTTTTTTATGCTGTCCTCAAAATGAAAAAAATGTGAAAAAATGCCAAACACAGCCCAAATCAAAAAAGTTTGCTAAGTTTGATGCGTCTTGGCGCCTTTTCTATTTCACACAGAAACTTCAGAACAATGTCAAATGTCAAAAGAACATTTCCAACATTTCTATAGGAGATCGTTTTCCTACTAGCAGCGCAAAAGAAGAAAAAAAATAGTTAGAGAAGCCAGTTTCTTTAAAAAAAGGTCCATTTTCAAGAAATAAGATGAAGAAAACACCGGTCTCAATTTTAACGACAATTTTTTATCGAAGAGCGCTTATGTCAGTGAAAACACAGTTTTAATATCATATGTCCTCATTTGCTTTGTTCACGAGATATAACGGGCCAAAATGACCCTTGCTGTGTGTGCTCACTTAGTGTGATCAGTGGTTATCAGCTTGCATTGTGCGTAAATCTACTTTGCTCTGGTAGCTTGTCAAGAAAACGTGTTCTCAGATTTTATTTGTGTCTAGCGTGTGCGAAAATGGGCTGCTGCCATCCTCTGAAGGGCTAACGCGTATGTAGTTTGCAGCCTAAAACCTCACCTACAGGCATCAGAGGAAAGGTGGGCGCACCTGTTCAAGATATCAATCGCTTCTTCTTCCTGAAGAAATGCCTCGACTACCTCATCGCAATTCTCATAGATGTAGACAGGTTTTCCTTGAGGCGCGTAAAGCAATGCTAGCAGACCTCACAGGTGTCGCGAAGATCCTCACCCTATGGCAGTAGCTTCTGGAGGAAGACAACAACAAAGCAGGAATGAAAGAAAATTGACGCAACGAAAATGTTTTTCTCAGCAATCTTCTTTTTGCGGATGCGTAAGTAATCGGCACAGAATACTCAGACCTAGCCATGGGCTGCATGCATCCCGTGTAGTGAACAGCTAGACCAAGCCGAAACGTTTATACTGAACACCGCCGCACACATTTGCTCACTTAACTACTCATGGTTTCATATTTTATGACCAAGGATGTCTAAACGCTTTGGGGTGTGATAATTAATTTGTGGGCCAGACTCCTTGTCAAAATTAAGGATAATGCCCGTCTGGCGCCACCAGTGACGTCCGCTGTTCTCAACGTGGGAAAGCACTTTAGTAAAGTGCCAACAAAACATCATAAATTGGGTAGCTTCGGCCACTTATATGGCTTAATCGTGCCGCACCGACATTTTCTGGCTGCTGAAATGCTGAGGTAAATGTTAAGATGATACAGGAAGACGTTACCTGCGACGCCGAAAACATGATAGCGGGAAGCGAAATTAACGACTCAGAAATGACTGAGATAACTTTTTACGTATGCTGTTTAGCACAGTGTGCGTTGAATGGGGAAGATGGTTAGAGTGTACAATGCACGTAATGAAAGGGAAGCAAGCAGGCAGTGAGAAAGCACCCTCAATAACAGTGCGCCTGCTGATTGTATAGGTCGGCAAACTCACTCATGAGTCGACTCACTCAGACTCAGATCAAGCCGTGAGTCTGAGTCTGGGTGAGTCCGGCTGAGCAATACGTTGGTGAGTTTGAGTCCAAGTGAGTCCGGTTGAGGGAAACTTTAGTGAGTTTTGAGTCCGAGTGAGCCCTAAGCGCAACATATATTTATTGAGCGAGTCTGAGCGAGCTCCACCCTTCATTGCCGGCCAATGGACTTATCTACTCACCTATCGGCATTACTATCACCCTTACACCGGCTTACATTTATACTCAAATCTATTCACACGTGCCTGAACGCACTAGCGTTCATGCTCCACCACAATGTTTATTGATAAGAGGTGTGAGTGGGGGCGGTGGTGCTAAGGGAGGGTTCCATTACCTACTCCCGCAAACTCTTGCATGGGAAGTTCTTGATAGAAATATCTCGTGTGAGTCGCACATTTCATAAAAACGTCCTTACTGATTGCAACCATTCATAACTACTATTTGAAGGTATAAGATCAAAAGGTGTATTGTAGAGCACGATTATGTGAGATATTGGCGTTAAAGAGCATTTACACCATGATCGGAAAAGCTAACTTTACACCAGCGAACTCATGAAGTCGACTCACTCAGACTCAGTTCAAGCCATGAGTCCTGACTCTGAGTGAGTCCGGCTGAGCAAGATGTTGGTGAGTTGAGTCCGAGTGAGTCCAGTTGAGAAAAAAGTTTAGTAGTCTGAGTCCGAAGTGAGTCTGGCTGAGGAAAATTTCGGTGAGTCCTGAGTCCGAGTGAGCTCTCAGTGCAAAATATATCTTTTAAGTGAGTCGGAGTGAGTTCCAATATTTTTGCCGACCTATGGCCGGATTGTGGCATTTAGTTACAGATTAAGCTGGCCTGCCGCTGCATACAGATGCTTTGTTTGGTGTGCAAGGCGAGTTTTGGCAAAGTTACCTAAACCATGTGCTCACGGTGTCTTGCGTGCTTTACGACCATAAATCGCACTGAAGTGAGCACACACAGCAAGGGTCATTTTGGCCTGTTATATCTCCTGAATAATGCAAATGAGGGCATATGATAATAAAACTGCGTTTTCATTGACATAAGTGCTTTTCGATAAAAAATTGTCGTCAGAATTGAGACCGGAGTTTTTTATTATTTTATTTCTTTGAAGACGAGCTTTTTAGAAAAAAGTTGCTTCTTTTAACTATTTTTTTCTTCTTTTGCGCTGCCTGTAGGAAAACGATCTACAGCAGAAATGTTGCAAAGGCTTTTTTGTGTATTTGACACTGTTTTGAAGTTTCTGTGTGAAATAGAAAAGGCACCAAGGCACATCAAACTTGGCAAACTTTTTTGATTTGGGCCCTGTTTGTCATTTTTTCACATTTTTTCTCCTTTTGAGGACGGCATAAAGAAAGCATGGATGTAATTCACAGTAATGTGTATAGACCCTTTTCATAAATACGCCACCTGACGGTGGGCTTTTCGTCAGTTTCGCTTCGCAAAGGAGCATGGGATAGCCAGCGCCATCGTGAGGGCATGGAAAGCGAGCCGTCAAATGCGTGAGCGCTGTGATGTTTGTGTTGGCGCCTAGTTCTCCGTGTCATCCGCTGAAATCTCACCGTTTGCGTGCTTGAACGAGCTCTTAGTACTCTCCGTTGGTCTTTCTGAGGTGCTTCCGATGCACAATGAGCAACATTTTGTATCCTTCAACGGGTTGGAGCAGCAGTTTGGCTCGACTGCCGCGTGTGCGGGACCGTGACCACCGCCAACTCGCGTGCGCGCCCGGACCAGAAAAAAAGGCTCGCCGAAGCTACAAACTTCTCACCGAAGGGAAGGAAGGACGTCGCTGTCGCGGAACTATGCGACCGCAACCGGTGAAATTCCTGCAGGTCTGCCGCAAGCCACACCACGCAACTATTTTCCGGACGCCACGCGTTAGGTATATTTGCGGCGACAATTAAAACAACACTCTGAACACGATTAAAAGCAAATAAAAGCACGACGTTTCGGCCCCTGTACGGGAGCCTTGTTCACAAGTGAAAAATGACTGTGTGAGCGGTCCGGTTATGTACGTTATAAAATGTGACGTAAGCAACGTGTGTAGGCGTGTGGAAAGTTTCCGTCATTTCGAATGAGTGTGTGCGCCGTTGTCTGGATCGTGATAGATTCGAGATGAAGCCGAGATGACCAGTTCTTTTCTCTATGTGTATATTTGTATGCAGTGGTGTAGCCAGGGGGGGGGCACACCGGGCCCATGCCCCCCCCATCCCCCCCCGAATTTTTTTTTTTGCCATGGCACACAGATCACAAAATGACACTCGACCACATCTGCCTGCCCGGCCCCCACACTTCAGATCAAGGTGGTGCCCCCCCCCCGAAAAAAAATTTCTGCCTGTGCCCCTGTTTGTATGTATTAAAAAATGTTGACACGTGGCTTACGGTATGCGAGTACTGTCGCTAAGTAAATGAACGGTACGCAATTTCATTTTTATTTTTCTGGCTGGCCTTACGAACCCTCGCAGTATTTCTGCACAATCTATCGCAATTTACCGCATGCAGGCACTCGGGCGAAGATTATTCATTCGTAAAAGCAAGGCTACACATGGCGCTGTGAAATAAGCACGTCCGTTTCTGTAGCGCGTTTACAAAACGGTGCCCTTCGGCACGTCCGTTTGACACCACGTACGGAGAGAGAGCACGTGCGTTTGTTATTCAAGTTTTATCGCGTACCTTATCGCTGTTCTCGTCGCGATATCCTCGATGGTGGCACATGGGAACGCAGCACGTCTGCACCATTGCAGCACCTCTACGAAAAACGTTGATGAGAGTTCACGATTCGGCGGTGCTGAAGTGTCACGCACTGGCACGTTGCCGAAGCCTGCGTCGTCTGCTGCGGTGCCCTCACAATGGCGGCAGAGTGTAGTTTGCGTGCGCAGCGCTAGGGGCGCCCTTTTTCGAAAAGGGTCTATTAAAATCAACAGAAAAAGTTTTCAACACAGAATTTACAGTTCGCGTTAAATTCGGCCGTAAAATTTAAAAATATTGCAGTGAGGAAAAACAGGACGCCGTGCGCCGCTTTCAAATATTTTTTTGCCGCGCTGGGAGCGTTTTTTTGGAAATAAAATTTTCGGTTCCATGCTCTTTCAATGTGCCCGCATAACATAGAAAAACCAGACAAAACAAAAATATCGACTGCACACGCATGTTTGATCTCTTGTAGAATCCCCCCTCAACTGAAATACACAAGACATGTAGCCTCGATAGAAGGGAGACAAGACAGAAACGAGACAAATCTCATCTCCTTTCTATGGTGGTGAAATATCTTCAGACACTCTTCCGTTAAGTTCAGAAGAGGAACGATATTTATGCATGAGCATGTCCCACTACTACAGTGAAACCTCAGTGATACGAATCTCACGCGACTACCAAAAATATTCGTATCATCCAAAATTCGTATCAGCAGAAAGCATGAAAAATTAGCATGCGACAAAAGAAAGCTGGCGTACATTTTCATTTATTGTTTTTCAGGGCCGCAGCAATGTCCGCAAGAACCCTGAACGATTGTCAGTTAAGTTTTTAGATGTCGGCAGTCATACCAGTACTGATAAATATATGGCCTATACGCGCATATTTAATTAATGAACCAGGCGCATTGTGACCCGCGACAGCAGTAGCCCCTTTAAAATTTTAGTATGCTTTTCATGACACCGGAGTACTGCAGTAAAAGTAACGAAAGAAGCGCTTTGACACCATGGATCAAGGCCACAAAATTACAGAACCACGGTCTTGTGTTATGATTTTGTTATCGTGGAGGTGTTGGGGATGTTTTTGGGATATTTACGGCCATGCCCGCACAAGTGCGAAATCAACGGTCGTGCATGTTGACACTGTGAGGCATGACTCCTTCGTAAAGACCGTCCTGGTCTTCTTTTGGTCCTCGTCCACCTTTCATAGGATGTCTGATGCATGAGGCACGCACGTGTAAACACAGTACAACGACAGGAGCCCGCATCGACGCATTAGAAAAAGAAGCATGGCACTAATATCCTCTGTAATCTAAATGCGAAGGCACACGGAGGCACTTAAGAGCTTCAAAGAATCGGGCACACAATCTCGGAGGCTCTGAGGGTTTATTCTGACCGTAAGAAAAGTGTTTTCTGATACCGTGATTCTGACAATTTGGCGGTGCGGCGCACATGCCCACGCTTGCGTTCCCGCGCTCGCACGTGCTTGGTGCATCTTCCAGGACAGCACCAACAGCACCTCTCCGTACCTGTGCGGTAGCATACGTTCGTATCAAACGTCACTGGGTGAAAATTGGTTCGCAACAACCGTACTCCATTGCATTGCAGGCTAATGGGCCTTGGCCGGGACCAACGAAAAATTTGTATCACCCCGAAATTCGTATCGGCTGTGATCGTATCACTGAGGTTTCACTGTATTTACACTTACGACAAATGAGATTAGACGATAGTAATGCAGCAGCAAAGGCAAATTCTGCATGAGTGGTTACATAAACAATGCATGATTTTAGAAGCTTGGGGCAAAACAGTGCTGTGCAGAACACATGCTGAGAGCTGTCACATGCTGGCTTCTATTCTGAGCCTCTGATTACACGGCATTCTCTTGGCAGCCAAATAGAATGTTGAACAAGATGTCAGGACCATAGTTGTGCATACTCCCACGGCCATATTGAAGTGTGTATGTACCACGGCATAGCGATGACGATGTAACACAATTTTCAGCATGGGCCAAATGCCGCACAGATTTCACGTGTACCTGCCAGGGCATGGTGACGACAATGAAACGCATGGGTTCCTTCGTTCAACGAAAAAATGAGGACACTGCTTGTTCAGTATCTATAAAGCCGGTCAATCTGTCATGCTCTCTGGTATTTCTTGTCTCTCCTACTTTTAGACAGCGCAACAAAGCAGATGAAAAAATGAATGATCACACGAACACAAGTGCCATCGATTGTTCGTCTTTTCGTCTGAAATGTTGCACCGTGCTAAATCTATGCATCCGTACCAACTCGCCCAATTGCCAGTGCTACTGTCCTACTTTGCCACAATATCAAGGCTGCTGAAAGCCACAAAAGTGCGTCTGTGACTTTTGAAGGCCAACCGACTTAGCAGCCATATGTGACACTGTACTTTCACTGCTCTTACACTTTTCATTTTCTCCCGACAGTGATGCATAACTAAATGGACTCAGACCCACTTATCCCCCCCCCTACCTGTTTTCCAGTTTTCTGTCCCTTTTGCCTGTATAAAACTATCAACTAGCATTTGAGGCTTTGTGTTGTGCGTCACTTTGTTTGTGTCTGCCTCCTAACTTGCGCTGCCATAGTTCTTAAAGTAAGAACAAAAAATAATATAAAAAAAAGGATGGCCAGGTAATGCACCGAACCGACAAATGCCAACACCTTCCCTTCATTTGCACTTTTTAAGCAGAGCATAACTGAACAAATGAATCGATCAGAGCTAATTGGGATTATATGTGCAGTGCACAGTACCCACGGATTGAAATAGGACACTCGGAGCACATGGCCGTCGGTATATGCAGCGCCGCTCGTGGGTGCTCATGGAACGAAGGTGTTGCATTGAGGTATAGAGCGAGGAGGAGAACATCGACGCAGCAGGTTTGCTCCTTCCGGTTGTCAACTAGTCGGCCTTTTAGTTCACCACACTGCCAGCGTGGCGCTGCAAGGCTTGCGTGCTTTCGTATACCAACCGAAATGGCTCCCCAGTGCGCACCTCCTATATTGCGGCGCGAGCAGAGGACGCTCTCGTTACACGCGCTTTGGCGATGTGGAACGCACGCTGTGCAAGTAAGACACAGGATTCAGCTAAGAGATTGTGCCTTACATGTGTTCGTTGACGCTACATTGGCCGCTGCTTGCAACACGATGCAGATTGGGCATTGAACATGGGCGAAGAAAGCGGGAAGAACACAGACATTATTTCATTTCACAGTGATTTGTCACTGCGATTAACCGCGACGATAGCGGGCCCTGCACTTAAATGTTGGCAGAATAGACTGCTTACATGCACACTGTAAGGCACAATCCCTTAGTCTTGCACAGCATTCGTGCTGCATCGCCAAAGCGCGTGTAACGAGAGCGCCCTCTGCTCGCGCGGCAATATAATAGGTGCACACCGGCAAGCCATTTCGGTCGGCATATGAAAGCGCGCAAGCCTTCCAGCGCCACACTCTCAGCGTGGTGAACTACAGGCTGGCTTGTTGGTGACCGGAAGGAGCAATCCTGCTGCATAGATGTTCTCCCCCTTGCTTTATACCCCTATGCACCACCTTGGTTCCATGAGGATCCACGAGCGGCGCTGCATATACCGGCAGCCATGTGCGCTCCAAGTGTCCTATTTCAATCCGTGAGTACTGTACATTATACATGCTATGCGAGGTGTATGCGACTCCTGAGAGGTACGAGGTTTATTTACATATTTGACTGCACCAATTTTCTCTCTAGCAAAGCGGCCTACCTTACCGCGTTGTATGCATGTGTCTAAAAAGAGGAAAGTAAGAAACACTACCGTAAAATCCCGAGCAAGCGCCACCCCTACAGTGAGGGATAATCCGACAAGATTTGGAGGGGGGCCCTTGCTCGGTCATGAATCAAAATTGAAGGTGGCCGTGGATGAGCCGCTAAGAATACAAAATGCACACCCGTGCTTCTAATGAAATGCTTTATTGAATACGCATGCATTCCCTGTTTTCATTCACACTCGGACAAATGAAAACAGTGAAAATGGTGGGAGGAGAGAATGGGTCGCATATTTGAAATCTCCCGAAGAAGGGAGGGGGGGGGGGGCGCTTGCTTGGGATTTTACGGTAAGCAATAAGTTAGGGAGAAATGAGAAACAGTAAGCATGACAGAGCTGTGCAGGCAGCAGCATTGAATATGTGTAAGGTCACACTTTGTAACTGCGTGCAATACTTTCAATGCACTTATTATAAGGTCAAGAAGCATTAATCAATTTGACGTGCAATTTCTTGAAGTTAGAAACTAATAAAAATAAACAGTATTCAGAAGCTGAAACAAAAGCAAGTGACCACGTGACAGGCTTTTGTTAGGTGTTCGGCATAACAGCATGAAATTTGCTTTGTCAAGGCGTGTTTATATATGCACAATCTATTTTATTTGTTCTGAAGCATTAAATGGGCAACAAAAGCATTACATAAACAGTCTGTTGCTAAATTATATGCACCTACGTGTCTTAGCACAAACAAGATGAGGACAGAAGGTAGACGCGTAAGAGTGCTGGTCCTGTTGCTACGTCTTTCTTCTGTCCTTGTCTTGTTTGTGCTAGCACACTTACATTCCTCATGAGACAACTAGCCTATTCAGATCCTTCTGCCTCCTAACGTGTTTACATAAGCAACCGCACAGTACCATGCTAATTAAACCACTACCACACAGCAGTGTAATGTATACAACTACGTGAAGGCAGTATACCCATATATAAAAAGCAACACTGACAGAATATGAAATCTGCTGCTTCGGATAAGGTTCACATGGTCACTCTGACAGAATATGAAATCTCGCATTGTGCATGCCAGTTTTCATAATCGTGGATGCTCGTTCGTACAATATTACTGACAAGTGAAGGTGATACACACGCACATACTGCACGAACACGTCTCTACGCTATGCTGAAAACACGGCTCCAGCTCACTATTAACATTATTACGTTTACCCAGTTCAAGTCAGTGTCTAAGCGCATAGTCAACACTTCACCATTAGTTTCAGCTTATTATACCGCTTCGCACACGAACGTGAGCACAAGGCTGCACAGTAAATGGCGTTGCAGCATTGCTTTGCTGTCTTAACAACGATGCAGTGCGAGTGACGCCTGCGTCCTGCTCACTATGATGCTCATCAGACAAATCGATCATCATACGCATGCATGTTATCTCAGTTGTTGCAAATTTCCTTCCGTAAAGCCGTACCGATGCGTCGTGGCTCTTTCTGCTCGTATGAGCGTAGTCATAGCGAATCGGTAGCGGGGACAATGACAATGTTTGTCACTCGCAAATGGGCATAAGGCTGCGTCTCTACAACGCCTCGTACGCGTGCGATAACACAGCCTTCCGCTGAGTTGCGTACTTTGCATAATAACATGTGCCACTTACCTTTCATACTGTCACGCAGTCGGTAGCCGGTCTCGTGTCGGTAGCCACGGGCGTCAGCCATCAGCTGCGGACATGCTGCGGAGTCCTACGAGCGCACGTAGTACATTCCTTCGATTCCTTGAACGACTCGTACGTGACTGGCGCTCCAAAAAACGCACGACTTGCGCACGATCTTTGCACATCGCAAAAAGGAGGGCGGCACGTTCTCAGATGAAATTAACGTTCTTGAAGACGTAACGAGCTCACACGAGACGCTGACACAGAACAAAAAATAAATGACATTTGGCTTTGGCTGTGGATGGCTTTGGCTCGTAGAGTTGATGAAAAAAACAGAAAAATACGTGAGCGAGTCAAATTAAAAAGTGCATGTTATTCGAAAAAACATAGTTTACAATGAAAATAATAGCTTATCTTGAAGAGCAATTTATGCGATGCAAGCCAAATAGTACTTCAACAGATTTGCCTTTTTTGTTGTTTGCGTTTTCATAGCAGACGACAGGCTTCTAGCGCGGACAGTGCGCTTTACTTTTCCATCGGCGGTCGAAGCAGTGCTCTGCATTATTTGTATGTACAGTGCGTTCTTATTTAATCAGAGGTCGATTAAAAAATAGTAGAATTTTCACATAAGACAGCATTTTCTCTTTCAAACAGTGGCATTTCGTACGTACATTGCGTCGAAGCAAAATGAATTAACAAGCTATCGTACTCTGCTGGTGTCGCCGCTACGTACTTACGACGCTAGCACGTACATTAGAGCTCCCTGTACGGTAGAAAATCTTTGTTTATTGAGGTAATTAGCCTTTGTTCAGTGCGGAGTTAGTGATCGAGCGAGATCGCAACTAGCGCGTGTCGGAACAGTACGGAGCTATTCATATCTAGATCACGCCGGGTGTTGACGACGTAGCACTGATTTAATTGGCGCGATTGTTATTAAGTAGAACACAGATATTATAGGTCGCAGCTTTTACTAAAAAAATGAAGCCTTCGCACTGCCAAGCGCACGGGCGGTATCCAATAAAGAAAAAGAAAGAAAGAAAAGCGCGCGGGTGGTGTAGCCGGTTAACGCGCAACGCGGACAGCTTGGTAGTGCTGTTGTCTGTGGGTTCGACTCATGGTTAATTTAAACTTCTTCCTTCCGTCTTCTTTTTTTTAATATTTTAATACACTGCTGTCTCCTAGTAATGTACTGTCTGCACACTAAAAAGTACAGATATGCACCAACTATTACCCATTATGTTGTTCTGTTGTGGCACTGCTGTTTGCTTGAAAACGTTTCGTTTTTCACTGCAATATGGTTCAAGATATTACAAAATACGGAATGCTACAAGTGGAAGAACCAGATGAAAAATGAGGGGCACAATGTCAAGAGACCAAAAATAGGCAATATGGATTCTTCGGAAAGTCATATCTGCATGATTGAGCTAGAATAAATGAAAGTAGGTTCATTGCATAGTATATGACTTTATAAGCACCCTAATTCAGGATGTTTCAAGAAATGTATCCGAAAATCCTCGGAAATAAAAATATGAGATATATTCACGCTGCCTTCATAATTACTTTTTTTTGTGGTGGCAAATTAAGCTGAGCAGAGGAATAAATTACGACAGGAATCAAAGAAATTAGGTTAATTTACTTTTTAATTAGTGGAGACAAGTGGTCCAGTCAAATGGGAAAATTGCAGCCCTTAATTCTGCGAAGAGCCTGTCGCCACTTTTTGATTTTGCGAAAGCAGCCGCTGGCAATTACTAGCGAATAATGAAATCTGACAAATTTCACAGGCGAAACCGAAACTCCGAACAGCACAACTACCTTTCCGAGATGTCCAGAATGAGCGAGCGTGTTTTACCAGCCACCGATTAATTGACTTCGTTTCGGGGTTGTGCGGATTTCATGTGCAATTAGAGCAAGTATGGTGCACTTACGTTAACAACTGCAGAAGAACTAACACCACTGCAATCGCCGTCGTGAATATTGACGTCATTCTGGTCGTCTGCCAGTTGCGCTCATTGGAGCTACGGTTTTGGTTCCGCCAGTGAATTTGGTTCAATTTCATTGCTCCGCAATAATTACCAGAGGCCGATTTCTCAAGATGTCGAAGCGGCAATGGTCTTTTCGCCGGAAGGACCGCAATTCTCCCTTTTGACTCGACCGCGTCTCTCCGCTAATTAAAAAGCTAATTAATTAATTTTGTTTAATTATGGCGTAATTGGTGTGTCTAGTCATTTCAAGATGTCTCCCACCACAGAAAAAGTAATTATGAAGGCAGCGAGCAAATGCTTCAGTTCCCTTATTTTTGGCGATTTTTGGACACATTTACATTCATATTTGCATCCATATATGGGAGTATACAGCAATATATAAGCCTTTATATGCATATAAATACACTCATATATGGGATTATATAGCCTTATAAGTGCCCTTATATGCATATCAGTACAGCCATATATGGCAGTACATGACCTTATGTGAAGCCGTATATGGCAGGTTATGGCAGTATATGGACTTATATGAACACTTTTATATAACTATATAAATTCATATATGGCCATATATGACTTTATATGTCCCTTTATTTGGTCATATACGTCCGTATATAAAACATATATGGGCCATATCTGGCATTTTCGTAAGGGAATTACCATAGACAGTCACTGACACGACACTGATGTCCAAACTCCGCAGAAAGAAACTCGCGCTGAAACCAAGCGTTCGCACCTCGCATAGATCTACGGGCACGTCGTCGTTGACGCCGGCCTTCCGTCGCTTCGAGGTCTTCTCGCAGCCGCCATCGCCTTTCCCGTTCTTTAGACGTATACTCGGGATCTTTGGCTCACCGCCGTCGCTTCACAGCCATTTGTTGGGTTGACTGTTGCCTTCTTCAATTTTAATGGAGCAGTGGTTAGTGCTGGGAGTTGCCCAATTTCTGTGGCAGATACCCTTTTACGATTATGATACTTTTCCGATTGGACATACAGGCCGCTCAAATTACGTGCGGCCGCAATAATTACCGACATAGGCCACACATACGGATATAGGCCGTACGATTTACGGACATAGGCCACACATACCGACATAGGCCGTACGAATTACGGACATAGGCCACACATACGGTCATAGGCCGTACGAATTACCGACATAGGTCACGCATACGGACATAGGCCGCACAAATTACGGACGTAGGCCACACATACGGACATAGGCCGTACGAATTACGGACATAGGCCACGCATACGGACATAGGCCGCTCAAATTACGGACATAGGCCACACATACGGACATAGGCCGCACAAATTACGGACATAGGCCACACATACGGACATAGGCCGTACAAATTACGGACCTAGGCCACACGTACGGACATAGGCCGCACAAATTACGGACATAGGCCACACATACGGACATAGGCTACACATACGGACATAGGCCGTACGAATTACCGACATAGGCCACACATGCGGACATACGCCGTACGAATTACGGCTACCTTAAGCAGCTTCGCTTTTAAAAGAAACAGAGACAGAGAGAACACAAACGAAACTATGAGAAAGAAGTAGAGACGGAGAAAGAAATGTATAGAAAGAAAGAGGAAACAAGCATCGCGTCGTCTAACGACCAGATACCGCACCACCTGGCGAAGCTGCGCATGCGCACTAGCTAAGCCACGCGCACCGACGGAGGCATCATGCTCAACCTGCGCTATATAGTGCATAGCCTGGCTCCGCCCGATCGTGTCCAGCGTCATGGGGTGTCCTAAGTAGGTGCGTACTCCCGAGGAGGAAGCCACGGATCTCGAAGCCAGACGTGTCGATCGATGGGGAGCGCGAGAGGCGACGGTCTGTGCTTCGCTGTCCCGAGTTTGCGCTACTTAGTGCAAACTGGCCTCATTTTTTTGTTGTCTGTAACTGTTATTACGCAATGAAAATGTCTAAGGGTCATTCCACGCCAACTGCGGCAACCTTGGTGTTCGACCATCTGCGATTCGGTTAAAAAAATCGAGGACTACGTATCATTTCCACCGAATTATTTTTTTGCGAAAGGAATTTTCCACTACTGCAAGCCGCATGTGAAGTTATTCGGAAAGCTCGAAACTAAGGCTCGTCAAATGGGGTGTCATAAAATCTGTTATACCTAAATAGGGTTAGCACGAAATATTTGCTATAGAACGATGGTACGCTTTTCACTAAAAAAAGTTTTACGAATTCTTACGTTATTGTGAGTTCCTTATGCTGCCATAAATATGGACGATATGATCCATATTGGGGATTTTTCATAGAAAGATGGCATTGAGTGAACTGCAATATCTTATACTAACTAAAAGTTTTGGAATAGGCAAAAAATAGTTTGAGAAGCATATAATGCGAGATATTGTGTACAACTGGCAACAAATTAAAAACAGTGAATGTTCAGAGGTTCGTAAATTTCACGTTGAAATCTAGGAAAAATGTGCCAAAGAGCGCGTTTATTACCAACCTTAATTACCTGTTGACTGAGAAAGTTATATCAAATTTCTTCTTCTTTTGAGCGAGAAAAATATTTTTGAAGCTGCGTTCTGCCGGTCTGTATGCTTGCACGCGTTTAGCCTTCGTAGGAACACGGCCTAGCGCTAAGTGCAAGCTGCATTGTTTAAGAACGGCGTAGTAGAGAAGGCAAATTGACCTTTTAGCCACACGAACGCAAGCGGAGCTTGTGTCAATGCTAATTACGGGGCAAGCTGCGCGGACGCGTGGTTTGCCGCTGTACAGCTAGACAACACAATGAACATTGTCCGTGTTTATTTTCAATTATTTTCTAGCGATTATTAAACTGTGTGAACGAGAAACGCGAACAATAGAGTGCATACCGCCGCATGCACCTGTCCACTCACAGCCCGCATAGAGTGCTTACGCAGTACTGGGAAGTGATACACACTCGTTTAATCTCTCGTTACGTATACCGCTAAGTTTAAAGTGGGACGAACACTACGAGTAGAAAATCATCTGTCGAAAAAAAAAGATGTCCCTTTAACATGGCGAATAAGTTGCATTTATGAACAAACACACGGTCACTGGTCAAACATCGCCGCCTAATTACGATTGTGTTCGTTCATCACTACAACTCATCCATCGTACATGAAAGCAACAGATCTGTTTCTGTTTAGAAAACTGGAGGTCGCGGGATCAACTGCCGGCCGCGGCGGCCGCATTTTAGATGAGTGCGAAAATGCTTGAGACCCGTGTACTTCGATTTCGGCACACGTTAAAGAACTCCTGGTGGCCAACATTTCCAGAGCCCTTCCCTGCGGTATCCGTCATAATCATATCGTGGTTTTCGGACGTTCAAGCCCAACAGTTATTATTATAAAAGCGAAATCTGTAACAACAGTCCAGTAATCGAGGGCGCTTTTGTATGCTCCATGAGTTAAAGATTACTGGCCTTCCCCACGTCATTTGTTTTTATGGAGAATGTTCGGAGATAAATTTTGTTACAGCAATCCAGAAGCAATCGACATGACAAGGCTCATCTTGCACCAATCAACAGCACTTTAAAAGTATGTAGGACGTGATGAACGGTCCCAAGGAAACGATCAAGGGTTTGGGTGACAGTACGGCCATTTTAAGTTGTTCTTATTATTACATGACAGGACTGAATATTTTCTTGTGATGAAGAATATTTAGAAGTACGTTGCACAAGTTTAGTTCAACGTAAGATTCAGCGGAGGCTGCGAGCATGCAAACCTTTGCTTCACATAATTGCGAATTGCAGAAATCGAAGTAGTTACTGTAAGCCAGCTGATATCGTTCAGTATGCGCGCATCTAAAATAAAATGCGTCATTGTGAGAGCGTGGTAATTACTTACGCATATAAAAATAACTTGGTGAGCTTGTCTTCAGTAGAAAGCACGCCGGGATCTGACACCACCAATAGATTATTGAGAGTGCAGATGCCACTCTTCACAGCAAACCCTGGAACCACACCCAGATCGATGCCAGTGTGCTTAATATTTGTTTAGAACGGGATACCTTGAGAGAGATATGGCAAGCTTTACGTCTCAGAAAAGTTGGTAATGAAGTTCAAAACAAAACTAAACTATCGTCGCTTTTGTGCACTACATAGCTAGAACCATCTAAATAAAATGCCTAGAGATGCTTACGGGAGCGTACCGGTAAACATACAAGTAAAATTCTCTATGTTAAGATGGCTCGAAATTTTTGTTTTATAGCACGTTAAAACCTGTGTTTAAAGTGACTCGAACAACGCTGTTTAAGCTCTCAAGCACAGAACATAACTTTCTTTTGCCAGACATCCTGGCGGTGTCGGAAATATCGAGCGATATGTCCTAAAACGATAGATGCCAGGCATCGTTGCCTCATTGAGCGCGGTACGATCTCATCGCTCCTAAAAATCGCAGACTGCGCTTCAAGGAAGCAGGAACGTATCAGCAATAAGGCAGCTTTAAATTTGGCAGTACTAGGAAAGTCAGACAATTGCGTATTGAAGTTAGTTGGATGACTATCACCGTTAGGACGAATGACGTTAAATTCATGTAGCCGCACACCAATACTAGTGTCGACAACGTTGTATGGCGCCTTTTAATACTGACGCGTTCTTTGGTGGGGATACTCGTATCTCTTTTATTACGGCGTGGCGATGACTATCTATCAAGCCTTCTTGTTCTTAACAACCCTTGGTACATTTTCGTGATTTCCACCTGCTCAGGCAAGCCTTCATTTTAGTTTTATATTGCTATCTACGCCTGTAGCGATTACGCTTCAATAAACAGGTAACCTGATTGTTTCGTCATTGCTCTGTACTTCTTTTTCACCGCTGCCAAACTAATATTCATATACTTATTATCGAAGTGCATTTAAGAGAACGCCCTCTACATGCCGCTTCATTACAACGCGCCTTGAAGGTAGTGAAATTTCATGCGGCAGGGAGGTGCTTAATCCTGGTATAAAATTTTAGTGCCAGAATACGTCCTTGCGCATCCAGGACAGGCACCACTTAGCAGGGCCCTTTGTATTGTCGTAAGCTTTTTCCTTTCGTTCCTTTTTGGCAGCATTTGTATAGTGTCGTTATCTTGTTTCCCTCCGTGCCTTTGATCCTTTACGTTTCTCCCACATTTACTTAAATGCTCGACAATAGTTTTCTACAAACACATTTAGTGCCGCGTGCTTGGCGGCCAAGATTCTTCGCACATTCTATCATACTCTTTCGTATGCTTTCGAGGTTCAGTTTTTCACGCGAAGCTTTCATGGGGAGTTGCGAGAACTGTTTAGCGCCTGTCATTTCGAGGTATAAAGGTGCGTTTCGAGTATAAAGGCGCCACGAGAGGCTTGTAACCTAGTTCCCCCTTGGCGAGATCTGCAGGAATAGCCTTTCCGTGACAATTGTATGCGGACCAAGTTTCGTGAACACTGCCACCATGTTCCTTCACCATGGGACAAACAGAGCGGGAGTCCCAAATTCTAACTAAGGTCACACGAATAGTTACGTTTGTTGTACAGCAGCGGCGAAAAGGTAGCAGAGCAAAATGCGCATTTTATTGCCAGGAGCCCATCCAAAATGTAACGCGCTTGCTTGGTGGTTCGTGCTACAAACTGCACGGAACGCTTATGTACCGCGTTCTGTCTGTTACGGGCACAAACGTTGTTTTCCTGGTAGCATGTATGGTCGAAGGCGATGAGCACGGGGCCCATTACGCTATGGCGTTCTACTCTTGAAGGCGAAGCTCAAGTGTAATCTGTTTTTTCATCGCAATAGTAAGACCATTCGTAAACTGAAAAGAAAGCAGCCAGCGACTGATTGCGGAGCGTACTTGCGAAGGAGCCGAGGCTGTTCACCCTTTGTACGCCACCATGACGACCGTAGATCTAGGAACACCCCTCACTTAGAGCAGACTAGTATTAACCGCTCATATGAGCGAGTTGATTCATTCGTAGTCGGGTAACTAAAAGGCTAACACCCTTGTGAATAAATATTTCCTTCTCAAGTGCATCAGGGCAAGGTTAAGCATTATTTTGTGGCTCCATGACGTGTTGGTAGCCATGCTTAAACTACTCTTTTGCTGTAGCCACCACATGGAGCGACCCGGTGGGCCAACAGGGACGACGCTAGATCTTTTTACCGGGAAAGGGCGAGGGTTAGCCGCAACAAGTGAGTTTCTTCAGAGGGCAGGCTCGCTGGGAAATGCATTTGCTCTTCGGCATGGGGGAGAGGGTTGCCAATAGGGGATAACGTGCACACTCTTTTTATCGGCTAATTTATCTGCGCTATCCGCCTGCCTTTCCTTTTTGAGGTTTTGAAGAAGCTTCTCGCATACGCTGGAAACTAAAAATGAAGGAAAAGCCGCTTGGGTCATCCTGGTTACCCGATTTTGAAAGCTTAATCCTGCTCTGTGTGCGCATCATTTACTTAGTGCTTCCTTTAGGCACGTCATCGCGACACCCCTCTTCACTAACTTAGAATGGGCGCTGTTTCACTAGGCCGCTCGCACGTAAATATTAGAGCCTGCGATGTGCTTCTAAAGGTATCTGCTATTGCTTCTACTGTACGCTCTAACATTGGACCTGCCAATTCATTAACAACCACGAGGTAGTCATCCACATACCTGAGAACGGTAACCTTGTGTGACTGGACAAGGGAGCTGTGTACACGTTTGTCAAAGATAGTGAGATACATGTCAGACAGAATCAGAGCGAGCGAGGAGCGAATACAGACAACCTTGCGCTGTACACAAAGCTGACCTTCGAAATTAACCACAGTGGAATGAAGGTAAAAATCTAATAATTCTAGAAACTTAACACTACTCCCTCCAGTGGCACAGGTGAACTTCAACTCCACGAAGTCCTCAAACTTATCTCTAATAGCACTGAGCATACCTTAAGGGATATAGAGCAGTACAAGTCTTCCACATCTAGCGAAAAGACATACACACCCCTCCACGTCCCCTCCTGTAAAGTGAGCACAACTTGCGCCGAGCTCCGCAAAATGGAAGGGTCATCTAGGGGGAGCATGCGTTAGTGTCGCTGAAGGAAGCTTCCAACAGAAAGGAACACTGTTTAAGTGTTCCTTTCTAGTTCTCGTGTGTTTCGCGCAGCGTTAAATTTTCCAATGTGCAGGCGGAAATCCTAGGGGGCAACTTCCCCCGCACCTCCCGCTGGCGTCGCCCGTGAACCCAGCGTGACGTCCTGCCCAATTCAAGTAATGCAGACTGCTCGTCATCAAGAAAAGAAAAAATCTGCACCTACAGAGCAGCCTGCGGCGGCAGAGCCGGCTCGATCCATTTCTGGCATGTACTACAGGCTGGAAATACGTGCGGCTGGTGTTCTTCTTCAGGACATCGAACGCCTCTATTCGTTGTCGGGCTCGAGACAACAGACAAACCTGCGGCCACGTCCACCGAGCTGTGGGCGCCTTCTCCTTGCGGCTTCGCCTGATCGTTACGACGTTGTCTGCACTGTGACTAGCCTTCGCGCACTAGCGACTGTTCCACCTAATTGACACATCGAGGCTCACAAACTACCGGAATTTTCAGAGTACTTCTGCGACGACATATATTTCTTTTAGTTGTCTACGAACCCCCGTGCATGCACCCGTATAGCTGTGGGTAATGTGTGTTTTTCTCTTCCATATATTTGTAGCGTACCTTATCCTCCATCGTCCTCGTGTCACACGCCTTGCGACGTGAAGATCCTAAGCATGACATATCTAGGATCCGTGGCGCTGCTCTTATGCTGCCTAAGAAGAGTATCACATTGAATGAGTGCCTGAAGGTTCATGATGGGGGCGGATAGGCTTACGGCAGTTGGAAAGGAACTACACTCTTTTACAACCGACGAATGCGTATGAGCTCAATCAACAGTCCTAACTGTCCAAACCAGAGAAAATTTGCATAGACGTTCCATCCAATCAAATTTGGTCCTTTTCGTGGCGTCAAGCACTTTTCGCGTGTTTCAGGTAGTAGGTGCTCTCATACAGCAACATGATCGTGTCGCTGGTTCCATGTCGAAATCTTGTACATCCTCGCAAATTTCATCAGAGATTTGGACTTCGCTGCTTAGCTGAAGGTGATATTTCAAGTAGGAACAATCAACTTTTAGTTTTCGATATGCGCGTTAGTCATATTAGCACAGAAAATTACTGACGATTCGAAAGAAAGCAAGTATGCACGGCTCTGCTAGGTAGGTGAATAAAACACTCGCCGCCGTTATGTGGGCGGAGCTTGTATTGATTGTTTGGTGGTGACTGGCTATATGTTAGGCTGGCGCAGCGCTAAAAGAAATGGCAGACGAAGAACGCGTACGCGAAAGGTATGGCTGACCGCAATACAGCGAAACAATCCGAGGCGGAGGCAAAAGCTAGATTAAGGGTAGGGAGTAAAGCGCTCGAGCTCACGTTGCGTGAGTTGGATGCGAAAGCGGGTAGCATGACTATTGGGCAGCTTACCGAGAGTATGGCGGCAGGCTCCACGTCGAGCTACCAAATAAGCTCATCCCACCATTTAAGGAAGGGCGCGATGAGGTGGATGCATTATTGCGGTGACCTTAGCGCATCGCTAACAGCCAAGACCGGCCACAAGACAGGCGGGCCGCATCGCCAAGCCTTTCTTTCACATGAAGTGCCCTTAAGTGTTAGAGGTAGAATGTCACCTGAGCCTTGCAAGGACTGAAAGTTGAGGAAAACATTTTTTAAACGATAAAGATTAACATATATATGTATTCGAATAAACTCCTCATCAGCGGAACCCGGTAATTTCGAAACTGTCAGGCGGTTCGCATGACGTCTATTGGGGTATTTTGAGTACTGCCACGGGGGGGGGGGGGGGGGGGGAATTAGCAAGACAGACTGGGGACATATGATGCTGTGCGAGACAAAATTGCCTTAGAGCATTTTCGAGCGAGATGCCATGAGAAACCGCAATGTTCCTAAAAGAAAGGAATTGTCAAGGGTGTGAGAAACTAGCAGAAGCTAGGAACTATTACTTGGAGGCTGTAAGGGTTACATAACCTTGACAAATAAAGGAACCAGTGCAGGAGAGGAGAGGGAAGTGGAGAGGGTTTGCGCATGCGCAGTAAGGGTGGTCACGCCGCACACCACCACCACCACCGCCGGATTGAACTCCGCTATAAGATGCTTCACATCTAATAATTTAGACAATTCTGTTAAGAATAAATAATCAGCGTTAATATTCAGTCCATGTTCGATTCTGGCTCAGGCACGTTCGGAAAATGTAGATTTGGGCGAGGTTTTCGGTTTTCGGCGAGGTTTGCTAGTGATTTTGTTGGTATTCCTTTGTATCCGTCTTTTTGACTCGCTGTGCATATTGGTATGTCCATTTGACCTGACGCCCGGAGTTTCAGTAGGGAGATTGTTTGGAGACAATGTTTCAGCTGTGCCACGCAAAGATACAGCCAAGTGCGTAAGTGTAACAGTCTCCGTTTCGATACTTGTATAACCCTGAGCACGCGCAACTCATCCGTCGCAGTTTACGCACGCGACGCTATTCGTTAGCCGTACAAACATACTGAAGAATGTCGGCGACTGAACCAGTAATTATTCTGAAGAATCACCTGTTAGTTCTGTTTTCGTTCTAGTCGTGCTGTGTTACAACTTTCATGTTTCATGCTTCGTGTTCAACCTTTGGCTACTATTAGTATCATTTCTTTCGGTTCATGTTTGTTTAGAGTTCACAATCTTGCAAGCAATGTGGTTGTAATTACGGTTTAGGTGCGGGATCCATTCGACACTCCTGGTTATGACATCGTGTGTACTGAGCTCCCGATGTGAACTATAGGGCACAGAACTCTCAGTAGTCCACACCGAACCATGTTATGGAAGTTTTGTACCGTGGTACTCCTCATGCGCGTATTACAAATTGCGAAGTCTCTAATTAAGCTCTTAAAGACATAGAGTGACAGACCCTCTACCGTTTGTCCATGGCTCCGAGCAATATATTCGTTTGTAAACCCTTCAGTTATGGATTAGTCAACTTCTTCGAACGAGTGCCTCACACATCCACCGAAATGTTTTCTGGGCGATGAAAAAGGTAACTTTGATCGATGGAAGGGCCAAATTCAGTGCAGCACACTGTCGGCCGTCCTTGTCACGCCACAACCTTTTTTTCACGCTGCTCGCCTCAACCATTATTTGTTGCTTACCAGTGGCCTCATTTCCGTTGGCAAGAGTAAGAGTGCGTCTGAAATAGATATTGTCACAAAAATCAACCAGTGCTTATTTAGAATTGTCACTCATAAGCAAACAAGTCGTCTCGTACTTACTTAGTAATTACGATGATAACTTCATTGTCGCGTGCCTGTGCTCGAATACTTGCAGTATGTGGCGAATGCCAGTTTTTATAGATTTCATTTATGGTGCATTTCTTCCATTCTCCCCCAAAGAGGGCGTTGCTTTGTGTGTGTGTTAGCTTTGGGAAAAAGTTGAAAATAATTCATTGCAAACAGTCTTGACTACGTGGAAAAATAATTGAGATAAGCCAAAGAAAGAACTAGTCGTATTTTCGGTATTAAGATTCATGATAATCTGCATTATAATTTTATTAGCGACACAAGAACCTAACAAAAAATGCCCGCTGTATGCATTTATAAAACCCGGTCCGATTATTGCTTGCACATAATTGTAGATTTCGTACGATTGGAGGCAATGGCTGCTACGTCACGTATGTGATATTAACAGTCGGAAATTGGTGTCACAAACTCGCAACACCCATACGCATTGCAGGAGAAACTGACAGCGCGTGTTACATAGTCCTTGCTGTCAATCATTCCTTTAATTTTACTCTCATAAGGTGTATGCCTGCTTATGTAACACAATGACAAACATGAGTAATCAGTGGCCAATGTCACACGTCGCAACAAGCACTATTATTGCATTGCATTAGCTGAAAGCCAAAGTTCTTGTCATTTTGTTACAATCACTCATTCCATATACTAAACACAATATCACATCTAAAAGTATATTTATACGTGCAATGCGCATAAATTAGTGTTTGCTTTTTTTAACGGCATCACTGAAAAATACCTACGTTGTCACGAAGCGATATTATTTAATCAAGAAACATGCTAAACATGAAAAATTGGTCATAGCGAACTGCTATAAAATCGATAATGAATTTTTAGTGCCCTAGGCTTGAATTCTTAATATAATATCGAAACGAATTAACATACTTTGGTTGGATACGAAGTACCTAATAGTACCTTATTTTGCTGGTCTAAGCAGGGACATTCGTAGCGTGATTTGCACGTGTGCTCCTGGCGACGTGTCATGCAAGATCACTGAGGAACCACCACCAGTGCTTCCTGGTGAGACACTGAGAGACCCTTGTGAGACACTGACGTGTCTCAACCGTTTCGGCCCGCAGTCGCCTTGCCCAGCACAATCCTGGCAGTGTCAAGGCGGGCTTCCCCACCTCCAGAACACGCTTTGCACCGCACACACTCATCTCCAGGCCCTCTCTTGTTATAAACGCTCTTTAGCTCAGAATCCCTGCATGTATTGCTTTTCGCTTTGAGAACGCCGTGACGCTGATCCGTGGGAGCCTGATACGACGGCTTGCGTTGCCTGCACCGGCGGTGAAACTTTAGAAGCTGATGCACTGAACGAAGTTTCGGCGACTGTAGTCAACTTCCAAGATGTCTGCGTTCGGCAAAGGTCCACGGCTCCTGAGTCCAGGAGGCTTCTCCGCTGAACGCACCGGGTCGAGATTGAATAGACGGGTAGGGCAGTTGAGGTCTTAAATCGACAACTGATTTTTCTCGACCTGCTTTTTTACGGCTCGACAGAAAGCTCACCCTTCGCAGTGTTTGTAGCTGCAGTGGTAAATCACAAAAGCGCGTAGTTATTTTACAAGCAGTATTTTTTGATCTGAAAGGTTCTAAACACGGACGTACCTTTCCTCCAGCAACGCTGAGAATTGATAGCGACGCCGCCAGCCCTTCTCGCAATTTGTGAAAGCTATTGTTTTTGCTTTCGCAGGAGTTTCGGTAACTATGCCTAATCACCTTTATTTAGAGCTTTACAAGTATTTTTGAAAATAAAAGCTGTTATAATCAGATGACGTGGCCAGATACACGTCTTCCTTGTATTTGTACCGCGTTGTGGGCGCGTGTATCCAAGGTTGCCTGCGCCTGTGTCGTGGTTGGCTTGTCCCAGCATCGTTACTCTTTCGATGCACGAGCCCAGTCATCAAAAACATCCCTTAAGCATATGCGCGGTCGCACCGAGTAGCAGCGCGCGTCATTTCTGAGACGAAGTGTAGGTAGCAAAACTATGTCGCTCCCAAGTCTTAACGACCAGGAAACTGCGTGCACGGTTGCATGAGCACGCTGTAAAGTTGCTCAAGACGCGCCGACGAGGATGGAATCATTACGTCACGCGGCGGCAGCCCCACTTTAATGCATACTACTAACGCAGGCCCATATGTACATTTTTATGACTTAATACCATTTAATATAGAGAAACGAATATTTCAATAATAAGCAGAAAATTTGTCGACCGCGCACAGAAATCAACGCTCACGTGGCCGGGTACATCGGATCGTGTATGTTTTTGCCGCCAGACGTGCCACAGGTCATTTTTCGCGAATTTCAATCAAGAAAAATATACACAAATCCAATTCTCACGAAAAAAAAATCACACCATCTCCCGCTAAAGGGGACCATGAGGTGATGCGAAGCAGCGTTTCGGCATGTCGAGTCGACGTTTCAGAGGGGGAGGGGAAGTGTAGAAGTGGAGGGGAGAGGAGAAAGGGGTGGAAAAGGGTGGAGAGGGTTTGCGCATGCGCAGTAAGGGTTGTCTCGCCGCACACCACCGGTTTGAACTCTGCCATAAGATGCTTCGCATCTAAAAACAGGATTAATTTGAGTCAATGCGACGGACAATCTTTCCATCAATGGAGTCACTTCATTGTATGTACTGGGCAGTTGTCGGTCCCTTTGAAGTCTTTAAGTGTTGCGTTGTTCTCGTGCTCTGTCCAGGCGCCGACGCCCGCCTGGCTGCTCTCCTCGACTTAGCTCTGAGATGTGCACCTAGCAAGTAGTTAGTGAGTGCTGTAGCCAGCTCGCAGACATGCGACCGGAGTAAGCCCATTCAACTACGTCGTGTGTGCGGCATAGAGGAAACATGGCAGGTGCTACACGGCTTGCAAAACCGCAGCGCCAGATGCCGCATAAGGCAATCACAGGTGGCGGCCGTAAGGACGCTCCTTTCATGTCTGACGTGTGGTCGGGAGCGCCGCCACCACCACCACCACCATCATCATCATCTTGCTACCACCACAGAAGCATTCTTCGTAATTTTCAACCGATTTGTCCTACTCTCTGTTGTCTTTACCTGCCACTCATATGTCTTTGTGGTCTGTTTTGAAACTTCCACATCATTACATTGCTTTCCTGGCTGTAAGAAAAATGTTGGGATGTTTTTCTGACTATTATAAAATCGCAACGATTACGCGCCACGGAATTTACTAGTGAGAAGACCGTAGACGAATTCTCGTAATCACCTTCGTTATACCGTGTTATCGCGTAGCGAACCTTCATATCATATTTATTCTCCAGTTCTCTCTCTCTCTCTAGACCTGGGTTAATAACTAATACTCGGCTCAATGATATTCACCTGCCACTCATTTGTTTCATAACTACCGCGTAATTCTTATGATAAATGCGCAATACGGATCGGGTCATTACCTATAGTTTCTAAAAAGGAAACGGCCAAGAAAGACCAAGGGTAAGCGAATACAAGTACCTCGGTGTATGGGTAAATGAGGGTGATAGGTCATGGATGTACAGGAAAAAGCCTCGGCAGCGAAGCGAAAGAGGAATGCTGCAATAATGAAGCACAGAACGTAGTGGGGATACAATAGATACGACGTGCTTCGAGGTCTGTGGAAAGGTGTAATGGTTCCGGGGCTTACATTCGGGAACTCAGTGTTGTGCATGATGTCAGAGGTACAGTCAGAAATGAATGTGAGTCAAAGGACTGTGGGCCGCCTCGCATTGGGCGCTCACAGGAAGACGACAAATGAGGCTGTAAAGGGCGTTATGGGGTGGGCAAATTTTGGGGAAAATGAGGTTCGGAGAGAGGCTAAGGAATATGAAGGAGATTAGATGGGCAGATAAGGTGTTTCGATATTTGTATAGGAAGAGCGTTGACACACAGTGGGGTCATTCCACGCCAAACGTCCCAGACATTGCGCTCGACCCCCTCCAATTGTATTGTAAAAAATTGTGGACGTTCATATCAGTGCACTATTTGCCCTCGGAAAGTAATTTTTGGAAAAAAATTTTTCTTGTCTTTTACAGTGATTTGAATTTTGCCGTAGTAGGGGAAACATAGGTTGCGAAAAAATACTCTAAAGAATACAATATTTTACGGAACGCCTTGAATATGTGCTGTGTACTGAAAAGGAATGGCACTATCTTATTATCGCCCATTGACGACCACTACTTTGTCTCACGATGTGCTTTGTGGTGAAGCAATGCTGCAATTCTGCGCCCATTTTGATTATTTTTAAAAATTCTACGAACATTACAGACAAAATAGGACTATATCACTATGGCTGCATAGTTGGCACTAAGCGTGTCAAAAATATATTGAAGTCAATGACCAAGTAGTTTCGAAGTGGAAGGGGCGCAAACATTGAAAAATGTGTGAAATGCCCCACGTTCAGGCACATGTAGAGTGGTGATGCATTCCAAATAAAAATGCACGCTTGGTCTCGTTGGGAAGAGTAAACAAAGGACATTGATTTGTGAAAGTTTAATCGGAGTGTTTTTTTTTTGTTTTAGGCGAGAAACAAAAATTTATGTTGAGCGTTCGTGGCGTGCCTGGGCGCGGGCCCGTAAGTCCGCTTCACTGCGCCGCCACTGTTTCTTGGGCTTCTATGATTTGTTCATCGACAGGTAAGATCATTGCTCATTTTCGTAACCGACAGAAAAAGAAATGAACTTTATTTTTGACCAGGCCCTTCGTACTTCAGCCCTAAGGTGGGTGGCCTCCTCAGTCCAGGTAGACATGGCTCGCTGCCGCCGCCCGAGCCCTGTTCACCAATCGTAGCTGCTTGTCAGGGTGGTCTTGCGTCACCAGCAGAGCCTCTCACTGGTCTTCTCTTTCTCTGTATCCGCTCCAGCCTACATTTCACAGTCTATCTACGAAAGAATCAACTGCCTTAACTCTGGGGAACATTTCGACCTTCGGTAATAACTTTTTTTATTGTTTTGTCGGTTATGATTACCCCAAGCGAAATCGTAACCAACGAAACAATAAAAGAAAGTGATTACCGATGGTCGAAATGTTCCCCAGAGTTAAGGCAGTTGATTCCTTTGTAACTAGACTGTGAAGTGTTGGATGATGTTCCGTGTAATATTCTTACCATTAGAGGCATTGCAGTAATTCAAAAATACGACCAAGCTTATGAGTATTGCGATGAAGCAATCTGAAACAAAGCACTCGTGCAGCGCGCACTGCTGTGCACCCACGCATCCGCCAAATCTCAAGTGGGGTAACTCGAGCGTCCCCTTAGCGGCGAAGTCTGGAACGAGAGCCGGCGCAGGCAGCTTCGCAGAACGCCGCTAGCTGGGCAGGTCAGGAGTACAGCAGGTCGTGGTTTGGGCATGAGCCTACATGAAGCCTTAGGTTTTAGAGACAACGTTGGAAAGCTGAAGAAGCCCGCGATAGAAATAAGCGGGAGACGTACGGCTAGAGTATTGGTGGCAGAAAGCTAGAGAGAGGGGACAAAGATAAGTAGTGGGAAAAGTGAGGACATTGAATTGAATTTTATTGCTCACATTTTTTTACAGAAAGTTTGCGTACACTGCGTGGACCCATAGCCTTAGGCTAGTTTGGGTCCAAAAGAAACATTTTATAATGGCACTTCGAGGAAGTGTAAGTAAGCAAGTTATGTAATATTCAATAAAGAATCAGCAAAGAAACAATACATTACATAAAATAACCGCACAAAGAGTAAAAAAAAAGAAAACCGTTACAACAAAGGAAAGAAAAAAAAGAAAAACACCTACTTACATACTAAAATTAAGACAGTCATCAGACTAAATATGACAGGACTTCAAAAAATCAGTTCATTCTTCTAAATAGTGGTTTTCTGGTGCCTTAGTGAAATTAGCACACATTTTTACTTCAAAAGCAATAATATTAGAGCTTTTAAAACCAACGAACTGTAAAAGCCGTTCACCATATACGTTGTTAGTTCGTGGAATATTCCATTTACCAAATGTTAGTTGTCTGGTAGAACGAAAAGGGGCGGAAAACATCGACACATGTAAAGGGCGGTTGTAATTCATAACTGTGTGTAAAAAAAAAACATATTTCGCTAGTTTCAATTTCGATAGCTTGTCGAAGGGCAAAATAAGTAATCGGGAAAACAAATGTTTGCTGAGGTCGTTATACTTAGAATTAGTAATGATTCTTACAGCCCGTTTTGGAGTCGTCTAACCGGGCCCAGGTAAGTTGTGTACGTGCCGCTCCAAGACTCAATGCAATATGAGATGTGACAATGAATGAAAGCACAATAAATTATGCTTAGAGTGGTGGTATTAAAATGTTGAGCCTGAGTAAGTGCATGACACCCTGAGGCTAATTTGGAACACACATTCTAAATCTGCATCTGCCAATGTAAGTTGTTATCTATAGTGACGCCAAGATATTTGATTGTGGTTACTTGCTCGATCACGAAATCGTTACTTTTTATGTGTACATCTTAAGCATTGACGAATTTCAACCTAGAGCGAAATGTGATGCATTTAGTCTTATCGGTATTTATAGAGAGTTTATTATTCGATAAGCAATGAGCAACCTTTTCCAATGCGATGTTGGACTTCGATTCAAGATCACTTACGAGGGTGGTCTGAAAAGTTCTCGGCCTGATGTAGAAAAAAGCGTTTTGGACCTTCAAAATTATTTTTATTTTTCAACATAGTCTCCTCTCAACTCTACACACTTGGTCCATCGATATTCCAGAGCCAGGAATTCGTCTTTAAAATGACTTTGTGGAAGTCCTGAAAAGTACTCATCTAGAGCAGCAATCGCTTCTTCATTTGATGAAAAATGTGGCCCACAAAGAAAGATTTCTAGTTTTGGGACAGGTGGCAGTCCGACGGGGCCAAGTCAGGAGAATAGGGTGGGTGCTCCAACAATTCGTACTTCAAATCGCGATATATAGCCATTGCAAGATGTCCTTTGTGCACCGGTGCATTGTCCTGATGAAAGATGATTTTCTTCTTCTGCAAGCCTGGTCTTTCCTCACGAATTTTCTGATTCAATTGAGTCAAAAGGTCAGAATGATACTCCTCAGTTATGGTTTTCGCCTTTTCAAGATAATCCACAAGCAGAATGCCTTTAGCGTCCCAAAAAACAGAGGCCATCACCTTTCCCGCGGAGGGAACTGACTTGGCTTTCTTTGGTGCAGATGACCCGGCTTCAGTCCACTGTTTTGATTGTTGTTTCGATTCCGGTGTGTAATGGTGAATCTAAGTTTCATCCATTGTTATACATCTGCGCAAAACGTCCGCTGGATATTTGTTATACAGCTCCAAAGCACGCTGTGACATCGTCATGAGGTTGCGTTTTTGCTCAGGAGTAAGGACGCGCGGCACCCATCTTGCACAGAGCTTGTTCATGTGTAGTTCATTATGCAAAATGTGACATACACGTTCCACTGAGATGCCAACAGCCTCGGCAATTTCACGCAACTTCACTCTCCTGTCTTCCAAAACCATATCGTGCCCACGGTCAATCAATTCAGGAGTTGTTGCACTTTTTGGGCGCCCTTCGCGCGGGTCATCTTCAACGCTCTCTCTCCCCCGCTTAAGCTCAGCAGCCCATTTCTTGACTGTGGAGTATGAAGGTGAATCTTGCTTGTAAACTTTAACAAACCTTTGGTGAATTTCATTCGGAAATAAACCTTCTTTTACAAAGAACTTTATCACCGCACGGTACTCAAGCTTCTCCATGCCTTCCGGTGCTTCACACTACACTCACTGTGATCGACTGTCAAAGCGAAAGTGCTAATCGGCACTAAATGGCCTTTCATCTGAGACTTGCAGAGACTTGTATGAACGTGCACATGAAAGCTACAAGTTCTCGCTCGCGTGATTCTTATTGAGGCCGAGAACTTTTCAGACCACCCTCGTAGATTTTTTACCTGTTACTATGACACAAGTATCGTCAGCATACATCAATATGTTAGAAGGCTGTAATATCTGCGGAACGTCATTAATATACAATGGTCCCAGCACCGAGCCCTGGGGAACACCAGCACGCAAGCGGCTCATAGAAGACATGAAATCATTAATTAATACAGGCTGTTGACAACCTATCAGGCAATCTGAAACAAGTTGGAATATGGTCCCACGGAAACCATAATGTGGTAATTTACTTAGCAGTATTCTGTGGTCTACGGTGTCAAACGCTTTTTTGAGGTCTAGAAAGGTAACTGTTACTGGAGGAGTTTGCAAACACATGACAGCCTCGGACTTGCAGCATATCAAACCACTCAGAAACCCCTATGCACAAAAGCAGTAAAGGAGAAACACCGCACTTTGCGTATTCGAAGTCTCGCAGATTGCGCACCTGACCAACCCCGTCCCCCTCCTCGCATGTGGTTCCTCCGCTACTAGTCTACATAGGTATGCATCACACCGTTTTGCGTTCTTTCACGACAGAAATCATTCTGCTCTCCCAAGAACCCTTGTCATCGGCAAGCTTTGTTTTCTCGGCGATGGAGTTCACTGTACACCGACCTCAGGCCTTGACCAAACAAGCGTACGAAAAATGCGCAGCCAGCATTGAAGCCTTCCTAAAATGTTAATGTAATCGCGGACATTTAAAACATGAGGCACAGAATAAAATAACGGCAGCTCAGCTATATAAAGCCTCCAACGCGGCTAAGACACGACCATCCGACCAACATGCTAAGTCGGCATGTGTAGAAGATCACTGGCTCTAATGCCACAGGGCTCGTGCTTTTTTACCCTGTCTTTCCTGTTTTGCGTTTTTTCTCTCTTTATCATACCTCATATGTGCCTCACTTCCACTTTAGCTCACTCATCTCCCTGTAGAGCATTCCCCATGTTGTACTTCGCCCTATAAACTGGATTCGTAGAGACAATAGTCATAAGAACCTACCCGATTTGATGAAGTGCGAACGCACGTCGGGGTGCAGCGAATGAAGAATACGCCGATGAGCGGGATTCGCGCTGGACGTTCAGCCATGTCGCCAGCTCAAGCTGTCAAGGGGGGACCCGCGTTCACGATCGAGCTGAGCAGCGCCACTACACAAGGCTCATTCGCGTTCCCGAGTGTACACTTTTTGCTTGGACCTGCCTATTCCTAGGTCAAGTGTTCACCCGGAGTCGGCTTGTACAGGTGCGATCGAGCCGTGCGTTGAGCCTGCTCTGTGTTATGCAGCCGCCCAGAGCCAATGCACAAGCTTCCGGGTAAAGGCAGGCCCGGAAAGTAGGAGCCGGACATGCTGAATAAGCCTTCTACATTACAAAAGGTTTCCCCAAGCTGAACGTGAGATAACACCAAGAAATCGTCCTCGCATTGGAAGAACCTGGCACTGCCCAAGGGCTGGAGGATCTTCTAGAGATGCCCCTTATAGTATCTCCGAAGAAGGTCGCTCAATACAGGTGTGATTCGCGTAGGATCTGATATTGTGCTTCACCGCTGTCTAATAAAGGCAAAGTAACAGCAAAAACTCAATTCTGCAAGCACCGACAACTAGTGCACTCTGTAAACACACGTCGCCGTGCTCTCCTATGCCTTCTTCACAATTCTCACCAGGTGTTCTTGTGGCCAGGACGCGGGAAAAAGGTGCCCCCTGATGGGATTTGTCTCAGAGGTCGGGTCATGGCAAAGATTCCCTTTCTACTTATGTGTCGGCAGCTGCTCAAAGCTTTCTGGTTAGCAGGTCTTCTGAGATCTCGGACTTCAGACATTTCTTAGACCTCGTGTATGCAAGCGTTCACAGTAACATCGGTGGAGTATTTTGCTCCCAACAAAACAGAAAAATGACATTCAAAGAAAGGATCTGTCAAAAAGGCGCAACCCTTTCACTCTTAGTGTTTGTCTGCAAGAAGTATTGAAACTAGATAGGGAAGAATTAGGAATGAAGATTAACGGTGACTATCTTTACAACGTACGGTTTGCAGAGGACATCACGGTGTTCAAGAATTCAGGCGGAGGGCAACAAAGAAACAGAAGTGAAGCTAAGGAAAGCCCAGCGTGTAAGTGAAGGAAAATTTATATGCATAGCAGCACAAGATATCAAGACTGAAGAATGTATCGGAAAACAAACAGGTGTAGCTGATATCCTGGTAGATATCAAGAAGAGGAAATGGGCCTTTGCAATTCACTTCATGATAACAAAAGATAACAGGTGGTCAGTAAGAACGCCAAATGGATATTGAAAACGGGAAGCGCGGTCACTGATGGGACGCATTGGGTGCAGGGACAAAATCTGGAGGCGAAAATAGAGTGAGCTCGAGTAGGAGAGTGTTCGTTGGAGGCATAGGTCGGCAAAAATTGTGGAGCTCACTTAGACTCGCTCATGAAATATATTTTGCCCTTAGAGCTCAGTCGGACTCAGACTCACCAAATTTTCGTCATCCGGACTCGCTCGGACTAAGACTCAAGAAAATTTCCGTCGGTGGGACTCACTGGGATTCCAACTCACAAAAACATTACTCACCTGGTCTCACTCAGACTCACGGCTCAATGTGAGTCTGGGTGAGTCTGAGTGAGTCGATTCAGGGGTGATTTTGCTGAACAATGGTTAGAGGTCATTAGAACAGACCTTGGACCTGCAGGGCACAAAGACAGACGGCTACTGTTGAGATGGCATTCTAACACTTAGGGTGACGGCCGCTTCTATTCAGACTTCTTTTTTTACATATCGGCGGATATATATGCTGCTGTAGCGCGCTGCCAGCTTGAATGTAGGCCACGCTGATGGATTCTGTGTGCGAACTGTGGGATAGCCTCCAGAATCATGTGCCTTTGCCCCTCTGTCCTCAGGAATGCGTCGGCGCCTCACCAGCTCGCATGGCTGGCCAATGCCACCACGCATCGCGGGCTACTTGGCCCACATGCTGCAGAACGTAAGACAAGGAATCTCCAACGAACGGGGTCTATCCCGGTAGCTATCCCGGACGAGACATTGCATTCGCCAGCATGGGTACGGCTTTGCTTCGCGGTCTTGGCTTATAGTCGCTCTTTATCAGCGCGTCGGTAGTCCACCCCAGAATCCCATTAGTAGTCTCCCCACACACCACACACGCTCACTTTGCCGACCTGTGTTCCACCGCCGAGGTGAGCCTTACGGTAATCGGCTACTGACCCGAAATCCGTGGATTCAATCACGGAAGCGACGCTCACATTGCAACGGAGCAAGGTGTGTGACCAGGCTAGTTGGTATTCCATAGTGACGTGAACAGCGCGTATTATGTGCCCTTATGCGTCCTTGTGTGTTATACGCGCTGTTCACGTCACTACTGCAATGGAGCCTAAATGATAAGGGCCCGTGCACTGTGCGATATCACTGCAGTTTAAGGAACGCCAGGCTGTCAAAGCATCCGCAGCTTAAGTTACGGACCCTCTCACAGGCTCTATCGCATTGGGATGTGTGAGCTCATAAACACAAACCGAAAACCAAACGCCACTTTTTCTAGTAGTAGCCGGGTTCTTTCTGCCGGCCATATCTGCACCCCTTACGACCCGCCACAGCGAGCAGCGTTGGTTTTCCGTGAACTTCAACAATCAATACGCTAGCGGGACACATACGTCCCACGTTTATTTTATCAGGAAAAAGAATTCTGACGCATCATTCTTCACATTCAGCGGAACATTAAGTTGCTGGTATGTTATCGATGCCTTTCTAAGCTCGAAAAAAAAATGTTTTACCGCGCTTTCGAAAGGCGATGGCAGTACCACAACTACTTTGGCCCTTCGTACAATTTTTTAAGAAAGCTTATAGGTTTTCCCTTCATTCTGATAAAAAGAGCAGGGCGTAAACTCTGAGAAAATGTTGAGTCTTTGGGGAGTATTTCTGCCATACAACAATAAACGTCGTCTGGCTTGCTCGCGTTTCCTTTCTTGAAAACCCGGCTCTCGTCACTTTCCTATCAAGAATCCTATGTCACGCTGATAACGCGCGCGCCGTTCGTGACTCGCGCCGTTCGTGACTCGCGTGACTCACCGTGACTCGCGGTGATATCGCGGGGAATGTACGCAAGGTGGATGACGATTATTGATGTGTGGCAGAAACACTCCCCAAATACTCTATATTTTTTTCTTTACAGTGTAGCTTGCACTAGTGGCGCAAGGCTAAACGAACAGCGAAACCGATCGGTTTCTAGCTGGTTCTGAGCATACGAATCCACATGAAGGTATACGAAGTGATGCCAAGTCCTGCTAAGTTAACCTGCAAGGTAGGAGCCTTGCAGCGCCCCTTTGTAGCTCTAAACCGTAGAAGGCAATTTTCTATCTGTTTGTATCACTATATGATTTCGTCATGAACGTTTACTTAAATAGGAGCGCAGCCAAATAAGAAAGCAAGAACAAGATAGAAGGAGTGGCCAAAAACTTACAGTTTGATATCCATGCCTGATTAAGACTAGACGTCCGTGACGAAGCAGTGAAAATCGTCTTTCTACCTGAAAGTACAAGAATAGAGTTTGTGAATTGAAGGCATCTATGGGGAAATCACTTCTTTTGAATTACGGAAGGTGAAAAAACGCTTACAAAAGGCAGTTATTAATGTTGATCAGGCAGAGAATATGTTTCAGTTTTTTCGCATGACGTTCGCTCTCTTCTCGTAACCTTCATGAATGTTAGAAGGGTAATGATATTTTTCATGGAGCTCCAAACACTCGCCATATGTATGCGTCACTTGTGATGCACATACTGTGCTCTATAATCTACCTTTCACAAAATATTAACTTTTCTGCATGTTTGTATTCCTCCACTTGTGTTTGTTCAATTAGATGGAAAGCAGTGTATAGTTTCTGAAAGGAGGAACAACTGGAGATGTGTAGGCATGAAAAATCATGCGCGTCTTATAACCCAGGGCGAAATACAAAGAGCGCCCGCGTGCTTAGAATTAAATGTACGTTAACGTACCCCAGCTGGTAGAAATTAATCAGGAGTCCTATACTACAGCATGCCTCATAATCGTATCGTGGTTTTTGTACGTAAGCCCAGAGATTACTGCCGGTATTACAAAAAGACGTTGACAACGCTAGAAAAAAGAGCGAGGATACCGTGCCACCCGACCGCAACGTTCGTGCGAAGACCGCAACGCTCACGAAGCGTAAGAAATGCGAGTGCGTAACACTGCGCGTCCTCTGGAACAAAGAGTATACCGCTCGCGACAACACGGCACCACACGATGAAAAAGCAGGTGGTTACTGGCAAACGCATACGGACCACTTCGACAAATCTCAGAAAAGAGTCTTAGTGGAGTTGATTCCCCTCGAATATATTTCGTTTTATATACAAATTTAACTATAGCCGATCGTCTCACGTGACAGGTGGACAGAAATGTTTTGCAGTTGAATGAGCATAAAACTGCTCACACGTTTATTGAGTTTCACGCATTTCAATGAAGTATTCCTCCGTAGAACCCCATACCCTCATGTTACTGCACTGGGAGAAAGAATTTGACAAAAGGGATATGTTTGTAAGTAACCTTGCTTTGCTCACGTTTCAATGCAATAGTCAATTCTGTGCACAACAAATATCCAAAAAACTATTTCTTTACGCCTTCACCACGCCTTACGAGAAGGCAGAACTTACGGCGTGGAACAGTTCCCGGTAGTATTCTTCTTTGGTTTTGCATGTCGGCCAGTGTTGAAAATCATAATGTGTGTCTTCATACAACTTTACGCCGAAATGCCATTCCATATGTTGGCTTAGCACTGAGCCTATATTGAAGAGAAATAGATGCAATAAGTGACAGAGGAATGGTACTTATTGCGCATAGAAAGAATATGCGAATAAGTACACGTTGCCAAACCTTTGACGAAGTGTTGTTTGAGAACTAGAGCCGCGCTGTCAACGATAAGCACATCTACGCCTGCTCTGAAGTGTCATCTTCAGCCTAGTGTTAGCCCTCCTGTAAGAGCGGTTAACCTCCTCCCCCCCCCCCCCAAACACTCTCCTTGACGATATCTTGTGATGTATAAGAAAATGCATAGGCCATTCTACACGCACTTTAGCAAACGGATGGGAGTCCAATTTTCTGACTCAAGGTGCAGCACCCAGCAAGTGTATTGCGCAAAGACAGCTTTCTTGTAACAAATGTTCACCGAGCGCCTTTGAGGAAGACAATCACAAGCGCTTTTTCAAAATCATCGATGCTTTCACTTTTACGTTGGGCTTTCAAATTAACTACCATCAGTCAAGACGTCGAGCGGCGTGTATGTGTGTGTGCGTGTATATATATATATATATATATATGTGTGTGTGTGTGTGTGTGTGTGTGTGTCTGTGTGTGTGTCTGTGTGTGTGTGCAATCACAGTTGACTATGTACTTCAGCGAATGCAGTATACTCGTGAATAGGAAAGCCGGAATGCTCGAGAAGTGCGAGACGTCCCTATATAGAGCCATAGCACCGGTAAATAATATTGGGGGACCCTTAAGCTTCGCCTTTAAGAGTGCAATGCGATAGCGATATCCGCGCGCACACACACACGCACACCCGCACGCAGATACACACGCGTAGACCCACAGGCACACCCGCATGCACGCACGCACGCACGCACGCACAAACACACACACACACACACACACACACACACACACACACACACACACACACACACACACACACACACACACACACACACACACACACACACACACACACACACACACACACTAGCGCCTTCCCAACCGCTAGCCTGCCTTCGCTTCTCGGTGGGGACCTAAACTGTGCCGCAAGGAAAGCCAAAGTGTAAGCGCCCTCCAGCTCACATCTTTCTTTGCGTCTAGCTGAAGTTTTCGCTCGTGGCCAGCGCTCCTTTTTCGCTCACAACCAAGGACGGCGCCGCCGACACCGGAATTTATGCGAAACGAGCTCTTTAATGAAGTTGCGTGAATACTTATCGTCTGTGCATCTTGTATCGTATCACGATATATTTGCAAAGTATATTTGCCCAGGCCTCGTAGATAGCCGCCATTCTTTAAGGAATTTGCAAGGTTGGAGATCGACTGAAATCATTTTGGAGAGGCTGAAGACCTAATTATCGATGTTGCATGGCAGAGTGTCACGACTGGCATTTATATATGTGCTACACGTGATGATTTTTTATTCGTACGCTGAAAAAAATGTAAAAAATCGAAGGGTCTATGATGCACTCGCCTAAGACGACTTGGGCTTCTTTTTCTTCTCAGTCGATGTGCTGATCCTTCCCCGAGCCCCCCCCCCCCCTCCTATAGGTTTCTGCACCTAACGTTGCCTTGTAATGCCTCCAGAATCGGATGCATTGCAAGCGTTCTGCACCTGACCTCGTTTTACACTGCCTCCGTGATCGGCCCACGTTTGAACAAGCGACGGTGTCATGTGATGACGTCATCGTGTGACGCATGTTATGTAATAGTCACGTCATGATTACATCACGATGGCGTTAATTTCGATGATCTGTCACGTCATATAGTAACGTCATAACGCGACGATTTTTTTTCATCATTCGTCTTGACGCCGACGTCGCGGAACGCATCGCCGAAGGCCCATTTTCGCGTTCGATGAGGCATGAAAGGCTTTCGCCTTAATGAGCTATAAAACGTTTCTTAATCAAATTTTTTGCCCACCATGTCCGGTCGGTCGGTATTATATGCACAAACGCTGTAGTTGCGCTAAGCCATACCGCAATTCAACGCAAGGGATATGAGCTTTAACTGCGCGTGCAACTGAAGAGGGCTGAAATGTTTGTATTTAGCAGCGGCAAATTTTCTGCTGCCAACCACTTGTCCGTCCACACGGAATTCAAGAACTCGGAGGACGCTTGTACTTCGCCTTCAAGAGCAGAACGCGATAGCGTAGTTTGGCTCCATTCGCATCCCCTTGTCAATCGCTGGCGTGGCTTCGCCATCGTGTCCTAAGATGCCCACTGCAAGTACAGATGCGAAATGCCCACTACGTCACAATTTTTTCTTCAGCGAATGCGCGAAGTACGCAGTACATTTCCGTAAGGCAGCAAGCGAAATTGCGCAGCTGCGCGCTTCGTTGACGCTGTTGCTGACAATGAAGACATGCCTGAGCACTTTGTAATTGGTGGGCCTTTAAACCAACCGCTCGTTACGCTATCTACATGCTTTGACGTTTGGTTGGTGCGGTTCTACGCTTCTGCGATGCAATATTAAATGCGCTAGGGTGGCTCCTCGCCCCACGTCACATTCTGATAAGGTCTTTTTCCCGAAATTTTCAAGCACCGGCGTGGTTCTGCGGCAGAACACTTGCTTGCCAAGCAGAAGTAATGGGTTCGATTCCCGCTTGGACTGAAGTTTTTATGATTTATTTATTTTCATCTATCTCGAATTTTTGCTCACGGAGAACGCTCATTGACAGCGCTGACAGATCAAGGAAAACATTTGCTGATCTGATACTCACCTATATATGAAGCAAATGTCAGTGCCAGGAAAGAGGCAAGGAAATTCGAGAATGCTACCGCGTTCATTGGAATTGTCTGTGCAGGAACAAATGCAGGTGCAGGGCACCACACGCGGCTATCTGCTGTTTTTTTTTTATTATGCTTTACTAGGCACACGTTTTCCGTCATCAGCAGTAACAATGGCATATGTATTACGCACACTTGTTTCGCACAATGTTTTTTTAGACATTCTTACTGAAGGAATTGCGAGTTCTCGCTTGCCTCGATTTGTCAGCAAATTTCTTCTCCGGTATAATATCGCTTCTTTCCATTGCACTATTCGTATTTCATACAATCTGCGTTGAAACATCTGCGTTGAAACATGTGACAAAAAATTACTTATCAAAGACCCTTACAGTCTTCTTATGTGATACCGAAAACACGATATGTAGCATTGTGTTTAAACCTACATAACGATTTGACGTGCACGTTATACTTTGTGTACGACGGGAATATGCTTTCCTCAGGACGCTTGTTTTTACAAAGAGAACACTAGCTGTTCTCGTTGCTCCATGCAAAAGAACGGGAGAACTGCTGCAATAGATTCTGCTTCTAGAAAGACGCAATCGCAGTTTCCTACCAGGGCCAGCGTGCTACCATAAATCGGTTGATTTGCAGTGCTTTTTTTTTGACGAACCCTTTTTTGACGAACCCTACAGTGCTAAACATAAACATACCAAAATTCATCAAGAATATGTTGAACGTGTACGCCGGTGCTTATGGGTTCTGATAAATGTCATGACCATGCAATCCTTAAATCAGGTGAATATTGATTTTGTGGTGATATACATAAGGTCTCGGTGAGCAATGGTCGTCTCAACAATTCCTACTCACTCGTCTGAGAAAGGCACAAACCGCCACCCTGTCGTGACTGGGGCGGTTTGTACGTCTTGTGTTTTCAGCGCAAATATCGCGTTGAAGTTACAGAGTGCACGAAGGTCACTTCGCTCGCTGAAGCGGCCACATTTGAGAAAGGAGTGAGCTGCCAGCTAGAACAGCCAAAGCAGAGGCAGTTGGTTGTGCATAGCCGACACTGGCAGCGTGCTGCTCAAAGACAAATAAGTTACAACTGTGACAGTTCCTAGTTCGCGCTCGTCCTGAGTATACCTGTGCCTTCGTTTCGTGCGTCCTTCTTTGTGTTTGAGCGGCGTGTTGCTAGTGTCGAGTTGCGACTATTGTTCGTGCTCGTCCTGTGTGTGTTCTTTTCGTGTGTAGTTTGTGCTTGAGCAGCACTCTGCACGCTTCAAATTGCTTGCCGTTCTTCACGTGACGTTCGAACTCGTTGCTATCGCATTCATTGCTAAGCCGTTGCAGCGAAACATTGACAGTTTTTTCCTGATGTGGTGCAGTTTTGAACGGTGGGACTACTGCTTACCGTCGCTTTCTCTTTGGTTTTACTGCTTTCGGTTGTAGCATTATTCTCTGGCGCATGGTATAGACCTTATGCAAAATCTGCTGCCATCTAGCGGCCACCGTGCGCATTTCCGCCGTGTTGAAGGCTAAGCGCGCTCCGCATGTGCACACGCGGAGCGTAAGTAACAACGTGCGGCGGATAAGAACGAATATGCCGACATATTTTCGTTAGCCGTGTTGCTGAGATTGAGGTAATTGGGATGCTGAAAATAGGTTCGCAGGAAACTAACCTCCACGCTGTTAGATTTCCTCGCGGCCGACGAGAAGCGCCAGATGGTTCCGCTGCTCCGGCTACTGCTTACGACTAGCGCCGTGTTTACGTTCACCGTTCTTAATAGCTGCGGTATCTGACAGCATCGACACCCATCAGAAAACACTATTTCGTACCATGCCGGAACGAGACAGTTTTCGCCGTGTGTTTGCAGGCACAGACATACCGGCGTCGTGTACGAGCTTCAAAGCTGCATCGCGCATGCTAGCGCATGCTGTTGACAACGTTACTTGTTTATTAAATTGCGATAACAAATACATGTTAGACAGGTAGCACGTGCACGTCGATCGATTCTCAGGGAAGGGACCGATTGTGCTGGAGCGTGTTCTCTGTAGTTTGTTTTCGATGGCGGAGTTTTACAAGGTAGCGTTTGGTGGGGTGCTTTGCGTGCGTATTACTTCGCTATACGCGTATTTTTCAAGCATTTCATGTGCTATCACTGCCAAATTCAGATGGGTAGCCCAGATATCCTGACCGCCCCCCCCCCTTTACTTTTTTTAAATATTTATACCCATGAAGATTTCTCTCAAAAGCTGGCCCCCTTCGGAAAAATCCTGTCCCACTCCTCTGTGCTATGAAATGTTGACAAATGCCTCAAGTGTGTGAAACTTTTTGTATGAAACTGCAAAAAATGCTGTTCCGGTAAATGTGTTACACTCGATCGTGGATGCGCTTCCACTGGTTACGCGCTGAGGTGATTTCGCAAGCGTTTAGTCGGCTACGCAAAACTGCCTTGCTGCAATGGGTTGAAGCTGAGGCGCCAGTAGGCCCCGAAAGCGGGCATGTGAACGCGACTATTCTTGGCGCATCGTGTTATTTACGAGCATATACCGGAAGGATATTCAATAAAATATCAGCTAATCGGCACCTACTCCTTGGAGGAACTAAAACTTTTTATGTTCACATTTCATGCGCGTGAGATGAGGATTTTTTTTTACCATTTTAATCGTGCGATAATTCTATACATAATATACGTCGGTGACTACCGCATCAAAATAGTAGTTTATGTCAAAAATAAAAGAGGACAACGTTTTATTTAAAATTAGATGCCCAATTCATCAGGTCGACGTAGGCTGTCCCTTATGAAATACGCTTTGAAATGGGTCAACAGCACTTTCTTACTGTCATTGCTGTGCCTAGCCGCGCGCTATAACGTTCTCCCAACCATCCTACACTACACGCGTGGTATTCAGACAGCTAACAACGATTTATTCGCTACACTGAAAACAAGCACAAAATTCATAACCTCGCGCAAAGCTTCATTCTCATCGACGACAGGCTTACATGCGACTCGGTGACAAACTTGTACCATCTTCTCATTGTAACGTTGTTCTTTACACGTAATAACTGTCAATGTAATAACCAGGAAATGCTGGTAACGTGTGCCCCGATTGCCTACTATCAAAGCAGATACGAGCAAGAAGTTATAGCAGCAACAGCAATATGATTCGGACGCAAGCCTCCAAGATGGCGCCGAATCGATAGCTTCGTCAAACCTCCGACAGATGGCAGCAATTTTGCATAAGGTCTATAATTCTGAAACTGGTTATCTCCAGGCTTAGACTGTAGTGCTTTGCTCTTCAGTTCCATTAATCCGTTCTTTCATTTCGAGCGATAGGTCCTGTTTTTCTTGGAATTTTCTACGGTCGTTCGTGATGTGCGTAAGCCTGGGTATTCCAAGTGCTAAAGTCTTAACATGGCCGTACTGCCCCTTGCACCTGATGTGTTTCAGTGACTCTTTCGTGTTGTTAGATGGCGATAGTTTGCATGACAGAGCGAAAACACTGTGCTCCTGCTGTTGTGTCAGATGCGAATGCTGCGTTTCTACGTCTTTCTTTAGCATACGTATTTCGTACATGGCTCGAAGTGTACCAAGGACATCTTCACCTCTCACAGGAAGGCTCTTTGCTGAATGAAACATCATTGAGGCTCCTCTCGAAGGCACCCTGTATTGAGTGGTTGGCATGACGCTACCTTCTGTCTGCTCGTGACTTTCTTGCGAGCTGCAGATTGACATGACTAACGGCTTGTCTTGGATGCACTGTTTTGTCGGCCATTTGTCTTGATATTGCACCAGGCTTGATAAAAGTGCGGGCGAATTGCGGCTGCCTTTTGCTGGTATCTGAAAATATTTGCAGCAGACAATGAAGCTGCTGATGTAACTGATAGGAAAGGCAGGTCCTCAAGGTAGTGTTAGGGTTACGTCAGGATCGCTGAAGAAAATTGTCGTGAAGACTTCGGGCAGCAGCTTTGTCGCTTGCGTGTACTTTGGCAACGAAGTCAGGTACAGAAACGTTCTATCTTTGCAATTATTTCCACGAAGGGCTGGTATGATGCGTCCACGAGTCGAACTATGGTAAGACTATGGCTCGCCTATTCCTCGAATTTCAAAAACTTTGAAAGTAATTTTCGGATTCGTTGTAGCCGCCGATGAAGTGATCTAGTAGTGGCCCGGTATACCATTTTGAGAGCTTCCCACTGTTGTTTCAAATTGTTCTGGAGTGAAGTTGTGATGAGGCCGGTGGCGGGAGGTGCAGGAGCTCCGCCGTATCCGTGATTGCATGAATGCCTTCGAGGCGGGTGAGCTTAAGGTCCTTTATCAGACTAACCAACGGCTTATCCGGCGACAATTTTGTCGAGTGTGCTGTGTCCTCCTTCGTCAGAGCTCGGTGAGGGCACGCGTAGTTCCAGGTTCTCACGTTTTATCAGCCCAATATACAGCGCACGGGACAGACTCCAACGCTCTTCGAGGAAGACCATGGATGACGTTGCGTGTTTATCGGAACAAGAAAACTGTTCTGCGGACGCGACTTGCCACCATCGTCCTCTTTCTGCTTGAATCTCGAATATAGACAGTGTGAGTATATATTAAAGCACTTGTACGGGAACTTTTTCTGATTTATTGTGTACCTAGAATACAACAAAGTCTCGCCAATTAAGTTAAGCTAACTCGAGAAAAGGGGAAACGCTGTACGGCGTTTAGACCAAAAATTTTTGCCATATCTCATATCTGCAGAAGTAGACGCACCTACATGTTGTCCTGCGCCATGTTGCATCTAGGTATCTACTTGAACATACATCACTACCACATCGAAAGTATCAAGCGTACCAGCGGAGTAAATGTGTGAATGCTCTCCAAATTCCAAGGCTCCGGAAAGTAAGGTTCTGGAAAACCATGCCTCTGAAGGGGCGAAGAAGGAGGGGAAGCGATAGGCGAACAAGTTGGTCCATACAGTGCGAGCAAGAACAAAGTTTAGCGATGTGCCTTTGCGCTCCAGTGTTGCTGTTTTCAACACGATTCCGAAAAGCGGAGAACAGTCAGCGCACCGAGGTCTTTCCGGATACCATCGTCGCCAGATGGGGCTCACCAATATTGTGTCGTCGCGTTATGTTGAAAGCTAATGCATTGCTTTTGCATAATTATTTTGAGCGTGCCACTCGGCCGCAACGTTATAGTAAACGTCGCTTGTTTTGTGTTAAGTCACATTGTCTTCGCTGCTGATCTGACTGCACATCGTAAAATCGTTGGCCAGACGTGACAAAGCAGGCTACGGAGCTTGTCCATTAATAGCGATTGGATGCAGCGGAATAGGAAGTCCACACCATATGCTTGACTGCGATCTTTCACGACTGCTAGACGTTCCTTTTTACTTAATTTTACAGGACGCTTAATTTGAAGTCTTTTGTCCACGTGTTCGAAGAGAGCGGGTAATTTGTATCGATAATTACGCAGAGTTGGGATCTACTAAGGTAGTATTTGTATAGAGTAGAAAGAGCTCCACTGAAATTAACGGTGAAACCCAAGTCGTTCTGTAAGCCGGAGTTGCTGGAGCTTGAGAACGAGCTGTGTATGGATAAGCAGCACATTCCGAAAAGCATATCTGGTTGAGAGCGTTCTTTTTGTAGCGACTGATGACTATGAGCGTAGAGAATTGTTTTAAATTATTATAGAAATGGTGGTCGCCAAAATACAAACAGAATACCTTGAGCGCGAAGAACGTGCGTGAAAGGAAACAAGAACCGCGGGACCTGCGGCAGAGTGCACGCGTGCTAACAGTGAAGCGACTGGACAATAATAGGGAACGCAGTTCTGGTGTAGCGGAAGTTAAATTTTTTATGTCCTTTAAAGTAAGGTTCCGGAAAACCAGTCGCAACATGTCCCTCTCAGCGCAGGTCTCGCTCACGCAGTGGGGACGTTGACTAACTAGGGTGACCGCAGAACATTTGGAACAACTCGGTAAAGCTGCGTTACTGGCAACTGGTGACACAGATACAGCAACAAATGCCCGTGGTGCGATGCAACACCGACATTGGAACACATAACATATCAGTGTACACAACGTCCGGAGGCTGCCATCTCGCCTCTGTGTAACAACGATTCCCTGAATTGGTTGTGGGAGGCGCGGCTCGCGGAACTGGAAATGGGAAGCCAACTGGCGACCCTTGACCAGGCCCGGCGAGCCGCTGTAGCCAGTGGGGCCCTGGAAGAGGGGCACTACCCACCCTAACCACTCCAAGGCATGATATAAATAAATGTTTCTTCTTCTTCTTCTGCCTAGCCACTGGAGCGAAAACTGTGAAACCAAAGGATCGAGTCTTTTGTATCGCGCCTCGATTTCATACGACTATGGCGCGCCCGGAAATTTCAGTTTGTAACAGCAACGGTATCTTCCGGTTCTGCCCTCTTTACGGGTTGGAAGCATGAAGCCGGACTGCTGCTTCGGGTAACTATGCTCGCGGAGAACACTTCTTTACGTTACTTCCGTTCCGCCAGGGAGCTGTTCGAAATAGAACGCAGCGGATACCAGTGACACAATTATATTAGCTTTACCTTATACTTTCTGATTTAGCCTTTCTGCAGGCGCGAGAATGCCACACCCTTTACGTGTACGTCGAGCGGTGAACGGCGTCCGTGTCTGCAGGCGAGCGTGACCTCTAATGAGCAGAGAGTAATAAACGAAGGCAAAAGACAGAGACGTAGACAGCACAAGTGCTAACTTCAAACGATTCGAAGTCAGGTATTTTTACCAACCTGCCCAACTTGCCCCACTTGTCAGTCTTACTTCAAGTGAGCGTCCGTCACCTTCTGGCTCTCCTCTCTACGCGCCTCCTAAACTTGCGAAGTATTTCACCCACAAATGGCTGAGCCGACAAAGCGAAAGCTATGCAAAGTTCATGCTGCGCAACTACAATTTCCGCGGCAGTATGAAATGCTCGCCAAGACCGCATTATGTCGCCTAGGAGTACGTATCCAGAAGCTCCGCCCGCGCAGCTTTCTCTTTATGACCAATGAAAAGTTTTGAGCCCTACCAAAACGTGAGGATGAAGAGCAAGCGATGCTGTCTGTTCTGTTTAACTATATTTAAAATTTCCTCTCTAGCAACGTCATCAGCGTCCCTAGATGTCATGCTGGCAACTGGCGTGGGTCAAGCGACGTATGTATGTACATGAACGATTAGCGCTGCGACACCATCCTTGCCCTGACGGTAGTTATTTTCGGGAGGTGCTCCGGTACGGAGGATACACGTAGTCGTTCATGGTGGCCCACTGGGGTACAACTCCCTTAAACAATGAATCAAGAAACGCCCCGCACACCGAGACTTGCTTGGGGCAGTCAGATGACACACTGCCGGATCATCGCTGCAGCGAAATCGCGCTTCAGTTGCTCACGCACGCTGGGGATAGTGGAAAGGTGTCCCGCGAAACACAGAAGATAGCACATGCCGAACGGGTACCCAAACGGCTTTACGGCCTACTCACGTTGAAATCATGCCGAGGCTTCCGGGAGGCAGTCGTCTGGGTTGTAACCAACTCGCTGACGCGCATTTTCGGCATCGCGATAGTGAGGAGCCTGGCGGGCAGCGCTCTTGGCTTACCCCCGTACTCACAAACGCTCCTCGACTCGAATTTCGTCCTTCACTTCAACAAGTCGAGCACAGCGCCGCTGTTCGACCGAAAATGACGCCGCGCTTCTCAAGAATCGCTGCAGATAATCGCTGATATGCAGTGATTTGTTCCGCCTAGAAACGGCGCTCCCATCGACTTTCTCAAGTCAAGGTGGAGCGTTGAGTGAAGGGACGTTCTAGAATACGGGGGTTAGCGTCGTTGGCCCTATTGAAGCAAAGCAGTGGTGGTCTACCCTGTGCCGTCGTTATCCTAGTAGTAGTAATAGTAGTAATATTAGTATTAGTAGGAGGAGGGGGAGGAGAAGGAGTAGAGTAGAGGCCGATTGAATAAACAAATAGGCAAAACGGAATGATGGTGATGATGCTCGAAGTGATGATGGCCTTTTTGTACCAAAAGTCATCATCATCATCCTTACAGCTTCGCTGTCCGGCACATTTCGAGGCGCGGAACTTGCCGAATTTTTTCGTCAGTCATTCTAGCTTGCTGGCGGCGGTTCGACTCGCGTTTCTGTTGCCGCTGGCGCTTTAGACGAGCACGGGGTGGTCACGCCATCTCTGGGAGGTGGCGCGGTGGGTGCAGTGCGGGTTTCGCACTGCCTACGAGAAATCGCGTGACCATGCCTGGCGGATGGCGTGTTTTGCTCAACATCCCGGACACATTTTATTCCAGATCCTAGCCACAGACAGCTTCGCTGCAAAACGTTGTGCGCGAGTATAGCACGCTGGTCTCTGACTACTTGGAATGACAGAGGTGCGCTACGAAGCGGCGCGCTCTTGCGTGACGGCCTAAGTGACGCCGTTGTGTGTTGTACCAATATTGCTTGCGTGCTGCTGCAAGTGCCACGCTAGTGATCAGGCACCCACTGCTGAAACACATCTTAAGGCGATATATACGTTGGGTCCGCGGTGTTGCGCTTTCCGTGCGCCGTTTAAGGCAACTAACGTGGTGACAAAGGACATAATGGTTGGCTACGCATGTTCGTTACGAGAAAGAGAAAGCAAACTCCGGCATGTGCGCGTACGGAAGTCACACGCAATCCAGATGCTCTCTTGCCTCTCTCCTCTAGCGACAGTTACGGCAGCGATCGTGCCGCGCAGGCTTTAGCATACGCTGACGTTAAGGCCCAGTGCGCACAAGAGTGTGCCATTGTTATTGTACTGGCGCTTGCATATTATACGCGGAACACCTGTGCAGCGGCTAAAGAAGGGCGTTGTTTGTCCTCACTTTTCACGTTCTGGAGCGGAGGAAAAACTGCAACATCGTGTAACATCTACACACGCGCATGGCTGGGATATTTTTTTTTAGCCGAGGCTATTTACAATTGGCAGATGAATAAGATGACCGGATTATGAGTTTCCTGTGTACTGAATCGCCTTGACTCGCTCAAATCAACCAAAATAAAGTATTTGTAGAAAATGGATTATAATATGATCTTTTTTATGCGCGTATGTTCGCCCGACAGACAGACAGATGCTCAAATGCATTTTGCAAAGCAAGCGTCACTTTCCATGCGCGTAACTTTTCATTGCAGGTAGTGCAGTATCGTTGAACGATAAAGTCTCGTTTGTGCATCAAGCGTTCGACAAATAAGGTAGACGGAATGATGCTCTAGAAAAGGAGAAGCACACATAAGGTGTTGGATCATGCCCTGTGTTTTGCTCATGGTGAGGAGGCTGTGTTTTGTTGTGGAGGTCGGCAGCGGCTAGTTGTCGTTCAGTTTACAATGAACCCTGTGTGATGCTCTTCAACGGATTATTGCTTATTATCGCACTATTTGGAATGGCTTTGAACAAACTTGTGCAAGGTCTCGCAAACAATTTAGGACACGCCATACGCATTCCAGAAGTATATTTACGAATACAGGAATAAGAAGGTATTAGGATAAGCTGGTGTTTTACGAACGCCGTGTTCCTTTCTCACAACCTTCTTCAAGTTACTGCTGTATAGAATAGCCAAGCTATATGTCTCATAAATACATGCAGGGCGCGGTACAGTGTGAGCAAAGCACATTTCGCTTCTCTCCAAAATGAGGAATCGTAATCAAAATTCTAATGTGGAAGTTTAAACTGACATGGTCTGCATAGTTAAAATGCGAATTAATATTCGCGGTAACAGGCGAAGCGCACTCATCCAGGTTTCCTGTCGGGAGTCGAAATCTGAGTCAACGGATGGCAGCTCTTCATTTTATCTTACCAGCCTGACGTTTGTGGACGGCCGACCCTGGCATCCCCAACTCTTTGTTTGAAAAGACGTATTTGCGCTTCAGTACAATGTTTTGCTCAGGTGTACACAACTATCTCATCTCCGACAAAACGCAACTTCTCATACAGCCTCATTGCCGGCTCGGGGCCCCCTCATGTTCCTCCTTTTACAATTGCTTGCTGCTGACAGTGACTTCCATTGTACCATAGCCTATAGACCTTATGCAAAATTGCTGCCATCTAGTGGCCGCCGTGCGCATTTCCGCCATGTTCAAGGCTAAGCGCGCTCCGCATGTGCACACACGGAGCGTGCGTATCAACGTGTGGCCGCTGATAGGAGCGGCAATTCCACTATATTTTCTTGTGCCGTGTTGATCAGATTGAGGAAAGTGCGATGCTGAAAAAAGGGTTAGCAGGAAACTAACCTTCATGTTATTAGATTTGCTCACGGCCGACGAGAATCAGCAGATCGTTTGGTTACTCCGGCTACTGCTTATGACTAACGCCGTGTTTACGCTCACCGTTCTTAATATATGCGGTATGTGACAGCATCGGCACTCATCAGAGAACACTCTTTCATGTCATGCCGGAACGAGACAGTTTTCGCGCCGTGTGCTTACAGGCACAGACAAACCGCTTCGTGTACGAGCTTCAAAGCTGCATCGCGGCTACTCGCGCATGCCTGCGCTGCTGTTGACATTACCTTGGTTATTGCATTGCTATAACAATTACATGTTAGACAGGCACCTCGTGCGCGTCATTGATTCTCAGCGAACGGACCGATTGCGCTGCAGCGTGTTTGTTGTAGTTTGTTTTCGATTGTGGAGTTTTAACAAGGTAGCGTTTGGTGGGATGCTTTGCGCGCGTATTGCTTCATTATGCGTATTTTACAGGCATTTCATTTGGTATCACTGCCAGATTCAGATGGGTGGTCCGGATATCCTGACCGCCCCCCACCCTTTGCTTTTTTCGTTTAATTTATACCCCCAGAAGAGCACATCAGTTGCTCCCAAAAGCTGATCACCCTTCGGAAAGGTATTGTATCCACCCCCGTGTGCTAGGAAATTTTAACAGGTCCTTCAAGTGCGTGGCACTTTTCTTATGAAACTAAAAAAAAAGCTATTCCGGGAAATGTCCTGCATTCGACCGTGGGTGCGCTACCGCTGGTGGTTTCGCAGGCGTTCAGTCGGCGACGCAAAACGGCATTGCCGCTACGGGTTGATATTGCAAGGCACCAGTAAGCCCCGAAAGCGACGATGTGCACGTGATTTTGGCGTATTGTGTTATATAGGAACACATGTCGGAAGGATATTCAATAAAACGCCAGCTGATCGGCATCTACTGCTTGGAGACAACACTTTTCATGTTAACTTTTGACGTGCGTGAGATTCGCAAATATCTTACATTTTAATCGTGCAGTAATTTTGTACATACCATACGTCGGTGACTAAAGCTGCGAAATATTTTTTTATTTAAAAAATAAAAACGAGGACAACGCCTTTAATTTAAAATTAGATGCGCAATACATCAGCTCGGCATAGGCTGTCCCTTACGAAATACGTTTTAAATTGGGTCTACAGCACTTTCTTTCCGTCATCGCTGTGCCTAGCCGAGTCGCGCGTTAACGCTTCTTCCATCCATCCTATACTACACGCATGATATTCAGATAGCTAACAACGCTTTATTCGCTACATTGAAAACAGAGAGACCAAATTTGTAACCTAGCGCAAAGTTTCATTCTCGACTACGGCCGGCCTACATGTGACTCGCGGTGTCAAACTTGTATTTTCTTCTCGATATGAGGCAGTTCTTTACACGTGATAACCGTCAATGTAGTAACTAGGAAATGCCGGCAACGTGTACAGGCCCTTACACACTCGTCTGACGTTTTTATGCCCCGATTGTCCACTATCAAAGCAGATACAAGCAAGAAGTTATAGCAGCGACAGCAATACGATTCGGCCACAAGCCTCCAACATGGCGCCGAATGGGTAGCTTCGGCAAACCTCCGACAGATGGCAGCAATTTTGCATAAGGTCTATTGCTGTGGTGGCAGCTATCACCGTCGTCAACGCAGGCCCAGTATAACGCGACCGTCAGATTTAGGCTAGCATTTCTAGGACTCTTCAAGGGAGTTGTGAAGATGTTATGAAGGTGCAAGATTAGCTTGCTCTGCACCGTGATCATTCACGAGGGACTGTGCAATTGGAGCATTCACAATACTCTATATTCTTTGCCTTGCTCCCAGTAATCATGTGGTCTATGAAGCAAGTTTCGACAATTGATGGAGGCCGGTTGGTTATTTCCAATTGTACAACTACCTGGACTGATTCAACCTGCATTAAAAGCTAGATACATTGCGTGATAAAGAAATACCTCCTCCGTTGTAAGATTTAAATGCTAAAGGTTGTCATACGAACGAGGCTCGTGAACTTCCTCGTCTCATGGATGTGTCACACTTGCTGCGTTCGTGCCACCTAATACGCATGGACGGTGATACCTGTCACATCGCTAGAGTGACAGTTGTCAGTTCAACATTCTTGTTGGTGTGTCTTACTTTTCTTGAAAGTTTATTGTGTAGCTGCGCAGTGATGTGAAGTCACTTTATGTCTGTACCTGCCGTCGTGTATGCAGTTAAGTTGTTGCGCTGCGAAGTTCGGGAATACGGATTGATCCCCGGCCACGGCGGCCGTATTTCGATGGAATAAAATGGAGACACACGTGCTCTAACATTTTATTTTGTACTGAAATACACATGAAAATTTATCTGGAATCAACCATTAAGGCGTGACTGATATCACTGCATGATCGCAAAAAGAAACATTTTTTTTACAAGTATGATCTGGCCGCTGCCACATTATCGGTTTCTACGAAGGAGTATTTCATAAAAAACAATGCGCAAAAATATCACATTAAGAAAGACTGAGGGGAATAATATTCGGCGTCTCGGCCTTTCGTTATGCATGACCATCGTAGCGTCAATGTCCAACTATCAGAAATAGTTGCCCTGAAAACGGCAATTTATTTCCTTAATACACACTGCCACCACATCTTGTGCCGATGGCGGAGCTCGGATCGGTTTGGCATGACTCGTTATTGCGATTATATCATGTTTTTGTCTCTCAGCGAAAATTACTTATTTCAACCAAGGGGATATTACATGCCGACCAGGAAATATCTTGCGAACGCGAACGCTATGCTCGAAGGCCCGAGTTTAGCGAGCCTCGAGATCTCTCCAGGCTATGGATACGCCCCAAGATCGAATCAAATCAAATTTCGTACATCGGCACAACCCCAGTTTCGCAAGGCAGCGAGTTAGATGGCGATACAAAATTAGGAAGTACGCCGGGATAAAGTGGAATCAGCCCACACTACACAGTTAGATGGGAGGTCATTCGGAGGTGCCTTCGTCCTGACGTGGGCACAATGTAGGCTAAGTACGAAGAGTCCGATGATTCTGACGGAAACTAAAAGCAGGATGGTTACTGCCACTTGGGCATTACCTTATGGGCGGTCGACAAAATGTGCTGACGTGCTCAAACCGTGCATGCCTTCATTCTTTTCTGGCCTATATCCTTCGACTGATTAGATTACCTGTGCATGTAAAGTATGATATTTGATATGGAGTTTTTGTACAGTGCAGGTTTATTACAGAAGTTATGGTAGATTAAAATACCATTTTAAAAAGCACCAGATTTACACTGACCGTGGTTTAGAAATATTGGAGATCTATTACATTTTCGTTGAACCACGAGCGAACAGTACATTCGCTTCTTCACGTGGGTAACAGGGCGGGAAAATTCAACAGTGTAGGCGAACTTTCCGTGAAAGCGTAAACAACATCAAACCTAAACACCACCTGTCTTTACTCCAGCTCGAGGTCTGGTTTGAATTTGAATGTTCATGCTGATGCGGCGCTAAAAACTGTGAGCGTTTCTGGCGATTGTGCTGAGATGGCAATTTGCAGTGTGTACGATTTTGTTAGATGTTGCCTTTGTAAAAAAAAAAAGCAACTCGTTCGCACTTCGCAGGTGCTTCATGAAAGATATGTGAGTGTATCATGTTCTGTCGTGCAGGAAATAAGAATGGTACCCGTTTTACATACAGTGTACAATTGGGATAGAGCCTGCGTGGTTACAATGGAGAAGGAAAAATCGCTGTCGTTAGATTTTGCTTGATCCACGCAATGAAAAAGAAGTGTGCGTACTAAAACTGTAACTACAGGTACAGCTATGCTTAGTTTTGTTTATTATTTCATTTTCGCTAGTATTAGTAACGATTTGTACTTCTTATTGCGCCTGAAGGCACCATATTACCCCGAGAAGGAACACTGGCAGCGCGGCAAGGACTCGCTGGCTCCGCGGCCGAGGATCGCCTTTTTTCTGTGCCCACCAAGTTAAGTAAGTTGCAGAAAGTTTGAATATTATAGCTAATAATGGGCAAACTCCCTTGCAAGCGGAAGGTATTCGTTGCAAGAAGCAAGACATTCGTTGTTTTCACCGCATACGTCAAGAACTCGGTGCTAAAGAAATATTTACGCTAATGGTTTTAACTTCATTACAACTTGGTGTACACTCCATGGTTACAACATGTGCCCCGAAGAATTACAATTAAAATTACGAAGTTTTCAATTCACTAACTGCATTGCGGTTGGTCGTATAAGTTATGTCTGCCTCGGTAGATTATCTACGTTATTTCACAAAGTGGCGCTTTCTGCTACAGGAGACTTTAGATGAATCTGTCTATCATAAAGAATCACTTAATATATCCACAACATAAAACGAAATAATGCTGCCACCATAGGTCCGCAAAAAAGTTGGAGATCACACAGGCTTACTCAACAAATATATTTTCTACTCTGAGGGCTGACTCGGACTCACACTCACCAAAATATTCCCCAACCGGACTCATTCGGACTCAGAATTACTAAACTTTTTCCCAACCGGACTCACTCGGACTCAAACTCACCAACATATTACTCAGCCGGACTCACTGAGACTCACGGTTTGACTTGAGTCTGAGTGAGCCTGAGTGAGTCGACTCATGATTCCGTGAGCGTAAAACTACCTTTTTCGATCTCGGCGATAATACTCTTTAATGCTCATATGTCATATAATCGGGGCTCTTCGATACGCCTTTTGATCTTATACCTTCAAATACGAGTTATCAGTAGTCCAGTAAGGACAATTTGTTCAAATACCTGGCTGAAACGAGATATTTTTGTCAAGAACTTTCCGTGAAAAAGCGTGCGGGGAGAGGTCACGCCAGCCCTCCCAATTCATGTCTCTGACCAATAAATATTGAGGTGGTGCATGCAACGTGAGTGCGTTGAGATACGTGTGAATACACTTGTAGTATAAACGTAAGCCGATATAAGGGTGACAGTGAGATGGGTAGGTAGGGTCATAGGTTGGCAATACAAGGTGGAGCTCACTCAGACTCACTCAAGATACATATTTCGCGCTTAGGTCAGAGTCGGTCTCAGACTCACCAATATTTTCCTCAACCGGACTCACTCGGTCTCAAGCTCACCAAAAGATTACTCACCCGATCTCACTCGAACTCAGACTCACAGACCATTCTGAGTCTGAGTGAGCCGACTCATGAGTGAGTTTTGCCGACCTCTGACTGCCACGCACAAAACAGTTTCGGAAATAAATGCTGAGCAGCATAAGCCAAGTATACCAACTCTCGTTACTATACTTGGATTATGTAATTATTTCTTCTCAACGGTCTTCTGGGAATATGTGGCCGTATACCCTGATTTGCATGAACTGCTGGTCCGATCAACCCCCGCGTCACAAGCGGTAATATTAAATTCACGTGGGTGCACTGTTGATAGCAATCGCTTGAAGAACAAACTCCTGACAGTCGAAATGTGCGTTCTGAACTGTTTTGATGGCTTTCTCAGCGACGCGGCTCACATAATAATTAAACGACTTTTGCATCAATGAGTCAATCACTGGTCTTGCGCGTAGTGTCCACCTACAGGTTGATGACGGTCAGGGGTAATCAAAATCAAGGAAAATAATTTACCAGCTCGCCATGTCAACTGGTACTTACGAGTGTAACAGCGCCGTTGATACAATGCTGCACGAAGACACAGCCTGACAGCAATAAGAAGTGTCCGCAGTTAACCTCAACTCGTTTTTGTAGCGAAACTGAGCCCGGAAATTATTTCGAGGAAAACGTCAAACTAAACATCATGATGAGTGAGCGAGTACACAAGAAAAACATACACAACTGCGGCGGTATTCTTGGGCAGGCGCTTTCCAGATAATTCGCGAGCCTCGATACTGCATGTGTTTTCGTGACTGCGTGCGGCGCTTGGTACACCGGAAAAAAACGCTGTCCGCAGAGATACGCGCATGCGTCCGATGCAAATAACGCTCGCGGAGGTGGAACCATCATATCTCTGAAAGGAATCGCCCGTGAACAGCGCAACCTAATGATGTAAATATGGTGTGGTACGTGTCAAAACCACGACTTCATTACGAGGCACACTCTGGAACAATTCTCACCGCCTGGCACATTCCTTAACGCTCTACTGTATCTAAGCGCATTCATGTTCTTGCTGCTCAACCCCGTGCGGGATGCGGCTGCCGTGGCCGAGAATCGAACTCATCCTCGAGGGTAGCAGCGCGACACAACAACAAACCTGATCAAAGTGTGAGCGCGGGCGCCGTTGGCGACCGTACTGCAAAAATGTATAGCTTTTTGTCGTAAAGTCTCGTACTTCTTTACCAATGTGTGCTCCCGCGCTATGCTCCTAGCCAGTTTGTAAGTGTAGTAGCCTTGTGCACATCGTGGGCTACCAAGCACGTCGACAACACAGGCGTTTAAAGGGTAACTTGACGTCTGACGTAACGTCAGCCTTCACGTTAGAGAACATGCATCAGTATTATAGTAACGAAGTGAACTTTACGATGCGATGATGTGAATATCATTCGTAACTTTCGTTTGCGTATTCCTCCGGCGTCGAGCAACGCTTGAGTATAGCTTGCTGAATCATAGTAATACAAATGTGTTGTTTATGAAACTGCTTTAAAAGCGGAGCCAACACTGGAACCACAGAACGTAACCTGTCATGACGCCTGTATCGTAAGTGTACATTTGTAGTGTCATTGCTTTCTTGTAAAATTAGATAGCCAGCACCACAACCCCAATTGCCGTTGCACCGCCATTACGCCTGCATAGGCTGTTTTGCCAAAGCAGTTCTAGACTTGGCATGGCTCGGTGGTAGTATTGCTGACTGCCACGTGGAATGCGTGTTTTCGAGTCGTGCTGGGTCCTAATTTTTATTATTTGAATTCGTCGGGTCAACGCTGCCGATGTCGGCTTTTGTAACACCAATATCTAATCTCGCCATTCCTTGGTAGATATAAAGTGTCACTCACCTATGGCGCATGCCGGTACACCGCGGCCCGTGGTTAACGGGTATGTGCCACACGTGTCTGGAGGAAAGGGTTTGACGACGTACGCGACAGGATTTTCAGGTTATTTATGTCATGACCCAACAGTCATATTCTTCGAATCCTCTCACCCTCTCCTGCTAGTTTTGGTCTCCACGTTAGGGAGGCAATCACGAGTGAGATGATAGATAGATAGATAGATAGATAGATAGATAGATAGATAGATAGATAGATAGATAGATAGATAGATAGATAGATAGATAGATAGATAGATAGATAGATAGATAGATAGATAGATAGATAGATAGATAGATAGATAGATAGAAAGATAGATAGATAGATAGATGGAAAGAAAGAAACGCTCAAAGTGCCCAAGGTTCGCTAAGAAATGCTTCGCATTTAAAACTACGCTGCTGATATAGTGGCGGCTGATGCCCACACACTGAGAGTGACGGTAGTTCTGGTGTTGGATTATCACACTTCGCAGGAAAAGCGCTCGGTATATCCCTTTCCGACCCCGTGGCCAGTGTACTGGACATAACAAAAAAAGCGGAGCAGAAAAGCAAGCAAAGCCACAATCGAAGCCTAAACCACTTTGACAGCTTGTGTAAGAGGCTAGAAATATCTTTTTTGAATGTAGGTCCTTCTTCAGCCCCATTTTCTTATGGGGGCGCATCAGAGTAATGGTGTCAATCAAGAGGAAACGCGTGCGCATGGTGTGCTCAAGCATACAAAATTATTTGAGGAGTTATCTTCGCGCAATTCAAGTATCTTAAATCGTGCGAGCTGATTTATGCCCTCTTGAAACAATGTTGCAAAAAGGTAGCTTTTGTAATCAGAAGTTTGCTCGCAATGCGAGATTGTATTCATGTCCAGTGCACTGGACACCGGGATGCAATTGGCGCGCATTGTGCTAAACATGGAGGAGAGAAAAGAAACTAGGAAGGACGTCACGTGAAAATCTTGAAACCCATTCATAAAAATTGAACCAGGAGCACGCTGGGAATTCTACCAAGAGCCTGGAGCATGAGGAGGCAGCGGCGTCGGAGGACGTTGGCTCGTGGACGCTCAGCGCGTTGCCTCCTAGCTTTTTACCCCTTCGTGGTGCTGAACGCTATGCACGAAAGTTAACAATAGAATCTTTTTTCTTTTTCTCAAGTCAAAACAAACCATTTTTATGTTTTAAAGGACAATTAACTTTGTGACAAGAACAACAGCAACATTTTTTCAAGGAAGAAAGCAGAACGTGTGTACCCATAAGTGGAACAAATGAATCCTAGTGTCCAGCATACTGGACATGATTCTCCCGTGAAAACCATTGTACCTACGGTCTCCCTTATTTTTTTGCATGCTTTTCAATAGCCTCTTAGCTAGAAAGGAACACTGAAAATTTTTGTTCTAACCTACGAAAAATTCGGGACTGAAAGGGATATGCCACGTAGAAACACTGGCTGAAGATACGCATTCCAGCGACCTAAAAAAGACGTCATTGCTGTGTTGAGTAAAGCTTACTTTACTGGTTTGTAAAGGTTAGGAACTACAGCTCATAGAATTCAGTCAGCAGCCTGCAGCAACTGGCATAGCACTGCCATGTCTAGGGTTTATTTTATTTTGTTTCCGAGAATCATTTTCCATGGTTCATTTGACTTAGCAGGATAACTGTGAGGAGGTATGAACTGGAAGAAAGAACTTTTCGTTTCCGTATGGTAGCAGTGCGATACTGCACGAAGAGACATGAGTCGCCAAAACTTTTGCTTGAGGGAAATTTCATTCCATTTGTGACAACTGTAAAGTAGAATTCATATAGCGTCCCGGCATGTATCCGCTTGTGGTGCGAAACATGGCCACAAGACACTAGCAGCGTGAAGAAAGAAAGCGGCACGACTTCTCACAAAGAAAAATATGGCAAATCCCATGCACTGTGGGAATCGATGTAATGCGAAGCAACCGGCAAAGAGCTGCTACGTCGCCTTGTTTGCCTTTGAGACAATTGAAGTCATTCATGCCATGGCATCTAGTTCACTATATATCGCATGTTTGCCAGGCGTGCGTGCATGTACAATCCGGTATATACAATGATAATGAAACGTATATTCTGGAATATACAATGCACTACCTGTCATTTATGCTCATCACGCACTATCTTCATGTCATACCAGTTTTGGTATATATCCAGTTCACAAAACGGCCGGAAGCGCACCATGGCAGTGTCATGTATATCATACCGTACATGACATGCATGTCATGATTAGCATGTTAGGACCTGTCATTTATGTTCGTCATACAGTCCCGTCGCGCAATACGAATTATAGTGTATATCAAGCTAGCCAAATGGCTGCGTGTGCACCATGAGCGTGGCATGTAAATCATGTCGTACATGATATGCGTGTCATGGTTTTCATGTTACCAACTGTCAGTTATGTAGTGTTCCTACTTAAAATAACGGAACAGCATTAAAGCTTCAGTATGGAACTGGCGTCCATCTTAATTCGCTTTATTTTTAACTTCATCCTCCTTTTCTTTCCTGCCCCGGCTCTCGTGCTTCATCTTCTGTCCAAAGGCTCATACCGCTTCACCCTTCCCGCTTTCTTTTAATTACCCCTCCTGGGGTAATACTTGAAGACATTCCCAATTGACGCACATTCAACTGATCCACGTTCACCAGTGTACCAGACAGTCTTCAAAATTCCGTTCTGGGTGGCTGTCTTGGTCACAGAGTAAGGCCCGTAAAATTTGGCACTGGAATCTCTTATTCCTTTTCTCACTAATACGAGGTCGGTGACTTGAATGTCTGGCATGTCTGCTCGATGCCTCTTGTCGAAATTCTTTTTCATTCGTTTTCGGTACCTCTCCTCCTGTAATTTTTGTTGCCTCTCCTCGACAATCTTGAGGTTTTCCAAGAGTCCCAACTCACGGTCTGCCTGCAGAATAGGGGTTTCTCCTGTAGAAGCGTACTGTGGACTGCACCCTAAGCCACTTGTGTAGGATCGGTTATGATGTTTTACGGCTGCTTCTAAAGAACATTTCCATCCACCAGGAAAACTATCGTACATCTTGATGTACTGTTTCACGTCCCGTATGGCACGTTCTGCAAGCCCATTCGCCGCAGGATGGTATGGCGCACAGAACTTGATCGATACATTGTGATCTCGAGCCCATCTTGCTAGCTTTTCACTCTTGAACGCGGGGCCGTTATCGCATACGATTGTCCGCGTAGTTCTAAACATGTCTCTTTCGAGAAGGGTTATGACGCTATTTGCATCTTCTTTTCCTGCTCGCGCCGCGACCATCCTGGTGCATTCATCTATGGCCAGCAGAAAAGCTTGCGTTTTTCTGACTCCTTCCCGTTTCTTGTTAAGTTCGGCGAAATCCAGGTGAACTACTTCAAAAGGCACGTTCGAGTGGCAAGGTAGTATCATGGTGTCCGTAGGCTGTTTATACTTGACTTTGTGTACTTGACACACATGGCATGAACGAACGTACTGACTGACGTCTTTCTTCATGTGAGGCCACGTAAACCTCTTAACCAACTTGTTGTAGGTACGCCAAAATCCGTCGTGTCCTCCAGATTCTGGGCTATCGTGGTACAAGTAAAGCAGTTTGGAAACAAGAGTTGGTGGGACTTGATACCGACCTTCAGTAAAAACCAGTTGTTCTGAGCCTTCCCACAGCTTCACTTCATTGATTTCTTCAGATTGTTCTGTGTTGTTTTGTACCATCAATCTTGATAGAGCATCTGCATCGGTTAAAAGCGGTCCTGGTCAGTGCGAGATGGTGAAGTCAAATTGCTGCAAGTAATTCACCCATCTGGCGATACGCCCTTTACTTTGGGTCATATTCAAGAGATGAGTGAGTGCCTGGTGATCGGTGAACAAAGTGAACTTCGTACCTTCCAGGTACGTGCGGAAGTAGTCAACGGCCTTCAGAACAGCCAGTGCTTCCTTTTCCGTAGTAGTGTAGTTTGTTTCAGACGGCTTGAAAGTGTAGCTGTAGTAACCTACTACGTGTCGCCTTTCTCGGCCAGATGCTTCAATACATTTTTGATACAACACTGCACCAGTCCCATAATGTGAGGCGTCAGTGTTCAATTCAAAGGGTAAAGTGAAGTCTGGTATGCGCAGAACTGGGTCAGAAGAAATTCTGTGCACCAAGTCACGGTAGACTCTCTCACATTCGTCACTCCATTCAAAGGGAACTTCTTTCTGCGTTAAGCGCGTGAGGCATCTAGTTTTGACAGCAAAGTCCTTTATGAAAGATCGGAAATGTCCTGCCAATCCCAAAAACACACGCAGTGAATGGACGTCATATGGTTTCTTCAACTGGGAGATCTTCTCGACGGACTCTTGTTTTGTGCTTTTGGTGTTCCCATCGAAGACTCTTCCAAGAAACACAACTTTTTGTTGAAAGAATGCACTCTTCTTAAAATTAACCTTGAGATGTGCCAAGCTCAAGGCGTTTAACACCTGAGACAGATGGTCCTGATGCTCAGCCTCTGTTTTGGAGAAGACTATAATGTCGTCTATGTACACATTACAAAAAACACCAAGGAATGGCTTTAGGACGTCGTTCATGATCTTCTGGAACCACGCTGGCGAGTTTTTCCAACCGAAAGGAAGCCGGTTATATTCGTAGAGATCGAATGGCGTGATAAAAGCGGTGTACATTTTTGTTTCTTCGGTTAGTGGGATTTGCCAGAAACCTTTGCATAAATCGATGCGGGAAAAATGTCGGCAACCCCCGGTCTCATCTATAATTGTGTCGATCTTCGGCATAGGAAATGGTATGAGTTCTGTCTGACGATTGAGAACCCTGTAGTCTGTGCATAATCTGAAGGTTCCGTCTTCTTTTGGTGCGATCGTTATGGGAGAAGCGAAGGGTGATACCGAAGGTCGTATGATATCAGCATCTAGCATCTCCTGCAACTCTTTCTTGAGCCACATCTTTCGCTCCCTTGACATATTGTAAGGTGCTTTTCGGATGACGGTCTTGTCAGCGAGCTCGAAAGGAACCTTGTGTGACTTCATCGCCTGAGGATAGCTTCCTATGCATACAAGTTCAGGGTAGGTCGTTGCGATATCCTCCGCGCACTTGACAACTCGTAGGTTGTCTTGTCTACCCTGATTTGTCTCGTTCCTTGCTACTCCTTCGACTAGAACCACATCGTCCCAGTACACGTTGATCTTTAGTTTCTTTATATCTGGTCTTGATAGCAAAAAGTCGTACGTCACCCCCTCTATCACCAACACTTCACTCTCTATTTCCTGACCCTGGAACTCGATGTTTACAAAGGCCCACTGATCATGCAACGTTACTTTTCCATCATAGCCTTGTACTCGTAGGATTCTTCCACTATGCAAGCGACTTGCATCCACCAGCTTGGCATTTATAATGGACACAGAAGCACCGCTGTCTACCAGAGCCATCATATGTTTGTTTCCTACTTTGACGGGAATGTGAAGTAGGCTAGAGCAACTTAAATAAACAGTCTCATTTGGAGTCATCGGGTGGGACTGATCACCCTCGTTTATTAGTTTTTTTCTGTCGAATACTCCTGAGCTTCAGTGTCGATATTATTCACTCGACCTCTTGGAACGCGCCAGGGCAAGTCATCTGTGCTACTTGCGAGGTGGCTCGGTTCTCGCTGAGCGCGGCTTGACCAGTCCGCTTTACTCCGACTGAAACAGCTGCTTGACTCGGCGGTTATGCTTGTTTCCGAAACTGATGGTATGTTCTGAAGACACGCGAGGAGGTCATCTAGAGTTTTTGGTGACAGTATTTGCACTTGCTTCAACACATTAGTGTGCAAGCCATGCATTATTAAGGCAACTACGGCCGTAGATGGAAGCAAAGGCTCAGCCAGCTTTAAAAGACGGCGTTTCTCAAAGAAGTACTCGACAAGGCAGCTTTGCTCAGACTTGAAATTAAGCGCCGTGTTCCATCTTTCTACTGGATTGCTTCGGAATGCAGTCAAAAACTTTTTCCTCCACTGGCTCCAAGAGTCGTCACTGTCTTCCAGAATGCATGTTTCATACCACTTTCGCGCAACACCTCTCAAGTAAACGCGCATGTTGGTGATTTTAGCCTCATCAGAGAGCCACTTGTTTTTTCCAGCGGCATATTCGTAGAAATCAAGCCAACTTTCTGGACTTGAAGACACACCGTCGAACGCATCAGGCTTCTACGAATTTAGGCGTCGGTTTCTCAGCATTCAGAGAGCTTATAAGAGATGTCATTATTTGGTTTTGTTGAACCATCTGTTCCTGTTGCAGCTGAAGAGCTTTCAAAACGAGGCTCACCTCTTCCGTCGAAGATCGTGATCCTGAGTATTTTCGACGCGCTGGTTCAAGAACTAGGTCGTTGAAGGTCGCCACACGCAAGTTCACTTTCACAGCACCTTTCCGTCGTAGTTCAGTAGTGTCCACGGCTGCCTTTTCCACAACCAGGTTCACGAGTTCTTCCGAGCTGAGCTCACGAGGTAGGTCTACCGCTGTTTCGTCTTGAACTTGGTACTTCGAAAAGATGATCTTCTCCTCGGAGGTCTCGTCAATGAAGAACGTCACCCACATGATGGCTTCGATGGCCGGCTGCGCCAAAATAATGTAGTGTTCCTACTTAAAATAACGGAACATCATTAAAGCTTCAGTATGGAACTGGCGTCCATCTTAATTCGCTTTATTTTTAACTTCATCCTCCTTTTCTTTCCTGCCCCGGCTCTCGTGCTTCTTCATCTTCTGTCCAAAGGCTCATACCGCTTCAAGTTATGTTCATCATACAGACACATCGCGCACTACCAATTTTGGTGTATATCAAGCAGGCGAAACGCCATGAGTGCACCATGAGCGATGTATATAAATCGTGCCATACAGGACATGCATATCATGCATATCATGTATGGGAGATATTCAAGTCAGTGGCGTAGCCAGAGGGGGGGGGGGGGCACACAGGGCCCGTGCCCCCCGCCCCCGAAATTTTTTTCCATAGCATATAGAGCACAAAATGACATTCGACCGCATATTCCTGCCCGGCCCTCACTTCAGATTAAAGAGGTGCCCCCCCCCCCCCGAAAAAAATTTCTGCCTACGCCCCTGATTCAAGTTACCACCTGTCCTTTTTTTTCCATACAGTTACGTCGCGGAATACTAATATTGGTGTATATCAAGAGAGCAAAATGGCTGCGAGCGCAGTATGAGCGTAGCATGTGAGTCATGTCGTACATGACTTGCATGTCATGATTTTTCCTTTACCACCTCTGATTTGCGTTCATCATGCAGTCTCGTCATGCAATACCAATTTTGGTGTATAGCAAGGTAGCGAACCGGTCGCGAGCGCCGCATGAGCATGGCATGTAAATCATGTCGTACCTGACTTGCCTCTCACGATTCTTACGTTACCACCTCTGATTTACGTTCATCATACAGTCTCGTCGCGCGATACCAATTTTCGTGTATATCAAGCGAGCGAAATGGCCGCGAGGGCACCATGAGCGTGGCTTGTAAATCATGTCGTACATGACTTGCACGTCATGATTTTCCCGTTATAACCTCTGATTTACGTTCATCATGCAATCTCGTCGCGCAACACCAATGTTGGTGTACATCACGATTTGCACCACGACAGTGTCATGTAAATCATACCGTACATGACATGCATGTCATGATTCGCATTTTAGGACCTGTCACTTATATTCGTCAAATACTATTGTCACGCCATACCAATTTTGGTATGTATCAAGTTAATCAAACGGCCGCAAAAGCCCCAAGACCGTGGCAGGTAAATCATGCTTTTCATGACATGCGTATCATGACTTTCATGTTATGACCTGTCAATTATGTTCGTAATACGGTCATGTTATGTCATGCCACTTTTGGCATACATCCCATTAACTATACGGCTAGGAGAGCACAAAGTCCTAGACGGCTGGATAGATAGATAGATAGATAGATAGATAGATAGATAGATAGATAGATAGATAGATAGATAGATAGATAGATAGATAGATAGATAGATAGATAGATAGATAGATAGATAGATAGATAGATAGATAGATAGATAGATAGATAGATAGATACGCTCAAAGTCGCAGAAGTTCGCTAAGAAATGCTTCGCATTTAAAATTTCGAGAGCCAGACGCCCTAAAGTCGAGTCGTCTGGCACTAGACTACGAAAGGTTGGCCTGGAAAAAATTCCGGTACATCCCAGGGCGTGTGGGATTTCACGCTGATCATTCGGCGAGTAGCGTCTGCCCCTTTGGTTGATTTGAGCCAAATGTTACGATGTGCATCGACGTCTTCGCATACAATGAGTAGTTGAGCGTGTATTGTTAGCTTACCTAGCCCGTCGGCTACACTGGCGCCTATACAGTAGGTGATAGCCTCACGTAACGTCCGCACGCATGTTAAAGCACAGGCGTCAGTTTCATGGAAACGAAGTTAACGCTACGATGAGTTCACGCCACGGTAATGTGCCACGAAGTCATCAGTAGCGGTCGACAGCATTTTCCTCCGAAGCCGTGCTACCCTTGGCTCTTCTCGCCTACTCGTCTCTACGCGCTGTTTTCGCCTCGGTATGAACAACCAACTAGCTCGAAACGTGTTATACCCTTGGCTATTCGCAATGCCCGTAGACTGTCACGCCACCAAGCGGATGTCAGGAAGAGGGTTAGCAGACGATAAACTGGCAGCCGCTCCCTAGTTCGGCTTTGCTTGCCCGATTGTCAACGCGTTGATTGGAAAGAAACACTACGAAGTTGCATGTTGCGTGTATCCGTGAACAAGCCGGGCCTTCCGTGACAAGATAGGTTTGATTCTTTCTTGCGAGACGCCAAGTTTTCGTGAAAATACGTGGTGAAGCACCCTGGGCAAGTGGTGCTGTCAATGATGGCACACAGCGTACACATTTGAGCTCCGCGAAGTTTTCTGTGGCCACGCAGGATGGTGAAATGTTAGTGTCTGTCTCTTTATGTCGAAACACGCGCTATTCCGCTTGTATATAATATCCGTCAGTATTTTTGTACTGTATGAAACCCGTAGCATTATACGCGGCGTGTCGCGTGAGCTCGCGATGCCCTCTTCTATAAGTAAATAATATCAGGGCCTTCGTAATGAATAGGCGATACACTGAAGTAAAGCGACTGCATGTTGTCAGAAAAGAGCTGTATGAATATTGCGAGGGACCATTCAGTCATTCGGGGCTTTGCTCGCTCCACGGCTATTGTGAACTACGACCAAGTACCGGTGGCGTTGCGGGATCAATTTTGTCTTTAGCTGAAGCATTCCGGCGCAGATTAAACGTGATTGATTGATTGATTGATTGATTGATTGATTGATTGATTGATTGATTGATTGATTGATTGATTGATTGATTGACTGACTGACTGACTGACTGACTGACTGACTGACTGACTGACTGACTGACTGACTGACTGACTGACTGACTGACTGACTGACTGACGGACGGACGACAGACAGACAGACAGACAGACAATGAACTACATTTGATCCTCATAAACTGTCGCGGGAACCCCTATCGGGGACCCGCGGAAGCCGCTGGCCGCGTCCAAGTCGGGCCTGGAACACCGTGATGTTCCGCCCTTTTTTGGGTCGTCTGGATTGCTTGGATTTGTTTCTGAAAAGATGGGTTCTGGAGTGCCTCTTCCCAGTTGGCTTCGCTGGATAGAGGGCCGTTTGGAAACGCGGGTCATTGCCAAAGCATGTGCGCTAACGAATAATAAGTCACATTACATTCCGGACAGCTTGGATCAACGTTTGTGGAGATACGACTGCGAAAGCCCCGTGAGGGGAACGAGCCCGTCTGGAGCAATCTAAGTGTAACCGTCTGAGAGCTATCTAATTTCGGGTGAGGAAGAGGACAGGCCCTTCTACAAAGCCGATAGTGCGAGGTGATTTCATGAAAAGTAAGGAGCGGATCGTTATGCTGGATTTCACCCTGTCCCCATAAGGCCTCCATACCGCCGTGGCGCGTTAGATCTCGCGCACGGTCATGGGCAAGCTCGCTGAGGTTAGGTATGTGCTGATGAACGTCCGCACCCATATGGGCGGGAAACCAAGAGATGAAGTGAGTGCCAGGGTCTGTTCTTTTTTTAGAATGGGGGCAGCCTCTCGCGCTAGGTCATCCGATTCCAAAGATTTCATGGCCGCTCGTGAGTCTGTGAACAGGTTGGTGCGCGAGCGGTCGGTCATGGCCAGGGATATGGCGACCTGCTCTGCAACTGCGCTCGTGGCTAACCTGACCGAAGCTGAGGAGCGTAATTCTCCGTTGCCGTCAATGACTGCCAGCGCGAATGTGCTAGACTTGCCGTACTGAGCCGCGTCGACAAAGATAGGTCGAATCTCGATTTTCGCCGGAGTTCTGTAATATCGCCCGTGCTCGGGCTTTTCGCCTCCCTACATTGCATTGCGGGTACATATTCCGAGGGAATGGGCTGACCACAAAGCTTTCCCGAACGTCCTTGGATACGGTGATTTCCCGTTCAGCAAGCATTCTGGTAGCCATGCCAGCCCCGTATAGGATGCGTTTCCCTACCCTGGTTGACGAGAGCCTGACCACCTTGGCGGTGACCTGCGCTTCGATCACTTCGTCGATGTCGTTGTGCATATCGAGTTCTCTTAATTTCTCAGAGCATGTGGTTCCTGGTAACCGCAGTACCTTTTTGATGCTCTTACGGATGAGAGTGTTTAGCTTATTTTTTTTTCTGTTCTAGTCCAGTTAAGGGCCGAGGCTACGTAGGTAATGTGGCTCATTAGGAATGCATGATGGATTCGGAGTAGGTTGGCTTCACCTAGTCCCTTTCTGCGTCCTGATACTCTAGCGACAAGTCTCGGCATGCTTTCAGTTTTGGCCGTGATGTGCGTCAGGGTTTTGGCGTTACATCCTCTCGCGTCAATCAGTAGTCCAAGGATTCTAAGTGAATCTACTCGTGGAATGCGCTGTCCATTCCTTGCAAAAAGGGCGATGGGAATTTGGTCCAGGTGTGAAAGTATCCTAACGCCTTGCCTGGCCGGCCTGTACAGTAACAGTTCTGATTTGTTTGGAGAGAGTTGGAGGCCTGTGCCTTCTAGGTAGGTCTCCGTTTTGTCTAGGGCTGATTGCAGCGCGTTTTCTACTCCTTCCTACTTTCTACTTCTACTTCTTCCACCCGGGCACTAGATAGTGGTATCGTCCGCGTAAAGCGAGTGCCCTATATTGGGCAGGGATCTGAGCCTCCCCGAGAAGCCCTTCATGACTAGATTGAATAACAAGAGGGAGATGGCCGCACCTTGGGGAGTGCCTCTGGCTCCTAACGCGAATTCATCTGACTTGTGTTGAGCGATCATTATAATAGCCGTTCTATTCATCAGGAATGATCTAACAAAGGCTTGAAACTTTGCTCCCAGACCTAGGCTGGCCGTGGCTGGCAAGACAAAGCGATGAGATACGGTGTCAAAGGCCTTGGTCAGGTCAAGGGCTACGATCCCCCTAACATCCCTAGTACAATTATCGAAAATGTGCGTCTTAAGAAGTAGCATTACGTCTTGTGTGGAAAGGCCGGGCCTGAAGCCGATCATGTTGTGCGGGAATAGTTCCTTGCGTTCTATGTAGTCCGAGATCCTATTGAGGATCGCATGCTCCGCTGCCTTGGCTACACAAGAGGTTAGCGATATCGCCCTTAGGTTGTCAAAGTTTAAGGGCTCACCGGGTTTCGGAATAAGCACACTCAGGGCCGCTTTCCACTCTACCGGGACGCTTCGACTCTCCCAAGACTTGTTGACCTCTTTCGTTAGCGGCTGAATTGATCTATCCTCCAGATTTCTTAAAATCTGTTTGAGATGCCGTCCGGCCCTGAGGCTGACCTGCTATTCAAGTTGTGAAGAACGGCCCTAATTTCAGACACCGTGAAGGCGTCATCGAGCTCCTTTACCGTGTGACATTCTATTGCGGGATACCCTTTTGAGCGTCATGCGCCTAGCGAAAGAAGTGTTAATTTCAAGGGCTCGTTTTCTTTGTTATACACAATGTTAATGAGAACTAACAGACAATAATGCCAAGGAAAGTATAGGGGATGTTTTTAGTAATAAATGTAAGGTAATTGTGAAGAAAGAAAAGTGGACGAAAAGATAGCTTGCCGCGGGCAGGGACCGAACCTGCGACCTTCGAATAACGCGTCCGATGCTCTACCAACTGCGCCTAGCGAGAGATATATATTCGCTACTTCGTCCAAGAGCGTTTCTTCTGTTCCACCATCTTGTCTGTGCTTGTGAATCAGGTGGCACAGTGCCTGTCTTTGATTGTCTTTAGTCTGCGTGCCATCTAGCATGCGTTTAGGGAGATTCTATTTTCCCCTGTACGCTTGCGTCCATCGAGTATGTGTATGTCTACGTTAGTTGACCCCAGCTCGCCAAATTTAATCGACAGCCCCGTTCTCAACGTCACCCAGGTCAACCGTGTGTTGCTTTCATAGTCAGTGCTGCACTGCATGTTTGTTACTTTGTTGACAGGTGGCAGCACTCTGCAAGCAAAGTGTTCTCTGAGCACAGAACGCGGAGAAGGCGAGGCAGCTTTCGTCGGAAGAAATTCTTTAGATTGATTTTGAAAGTGATGTTCAAAGAGACTGTGCACCTTGACGACAAGGATTTTTCACTAGACATTGAAAGCTGTGAAATCACCGATAGCGACAGCGTCGATGAAGATACTGCAGCAGCGATTCGCTTTAACGTGCGTTGCTGGTTAACCATCTCTACGGCAAGCTTTTCACAATCGTAAATCACGGTGACTGTACTTGATGTACGATACTGTTGAGATCAAATTAAAAGAATAATTTTTCTGATGCGACGTGCGTAGCGCAACGTTTGTGGCCGCATGATAAAAACAAGCTCGACGAGCGGAAGCGAAACGTGCAATCGCGTCCACAAGCCGCGACGATGAGTTCCCAAATGAACTTGACCATTACTCCGAATGGCTTCGTTGTTCAGAAATTATTCGACGTTGCGAAAAGCTTCCGTGTGAATTCGTTTCGAGGTGCTCGTCAAACTTGTACCATCTGAGCGAAGTGAACTGTGCACTCCGCGATCCTCACCACACGAGTAATGATTACGGAGCGACATATTTAGAAACCATCGTCACGCTAAACATGCGGTCCTGTGCTGTAACGATGGCGTTACTCCCTCTAGTGGCGTATTACTACGCCAAATCCCAGAGGCAGGCACGGTACGTATACTTGGAGTGCCGTTCAGATCATACTTTTCTGTAACGCGCACAGGATTTTGTAGAGCATCGTTGATGTACTGCACGGCAGCCGAAATATAACCTCTAACACCGCGGAACATAATGACGTAGCGAGCATGCCGCACTTTCCATTGTATGGGCAAGTATTTACGGCCCAAACGTATCGATATCCATTTCGGTCAAGTTCATGACCTCATCCGGTGAAAGTGGCGCGGGCAGTGCGTCCGCACATCCTATATATTCCTATGCTAACAAACGGGTTGACCCTCGTCCCCGGCGCCATTTTGAATCGCACAGCGCGCATCGTGGGCATAGCGAACAGTTTGCTGAGTCGTTGGAGTACCTACGTAACGTTTATTAGTTTGTGGCAAAAGCGGATCCAACACTGCAACGGTGACGTCGCGCCGACATGACGCCTATACACGGTCTGTTTCCGAAGGAGTTTCGAGCCCTAACATGGCTCTTCAGTAGAATACGCGGCTTCCACGCAGAATGCCGAGGTAGGTTCCGGCTCAAACTGGCCATTATTCATTACGCTCGGCTGGATTTTTTTCCCACCAACAAAGCTGCCCTGCGATTTCCTGCGACATGGGCTCATTAAAGCTTTTGCGTTAAGAACCTCTGACACCAAAAATGAAACCTCGAGAGATTACTATTGTTTTATTACTCTGTATACGTGGGTACATTCTGAGCGACCTTTAGTGAAGAACATGTCCTTTAAGATATTTTGTTTCGTTTTAATGTACGCGTGAGCGCTCATCTGAGTTGGCCGCACCTCGCGACATTGTCAGTGGCATGACGTGGATTGGGTACAGCGCGTGGCGTTCCACGAGTAAAGCGAGTATTGTCCCGAGATTTACGGGGCGCACACAGTACCAGGACAGGCACCCGATGAAAACTGTTGTTCCTCGCTCCTCTCGCTCTGTTGTGGAGCTGCTGTCAAGGTGGTTCTGGCTGCTTACGCCACGAATGCTTCTGTGTTTTCTCAGGGGACGCGTTCTTGAGTCTAGTTAATGCTTAAAAGGCTTAGCTCATACCGAAACCCCTCACATCGTTTCGTTCTTTATCGTGCGTGCGACCGCGAATTGTACACAGCCCTTTCAACCCCACAAAAGCTTGAACGCACGGTATCTTCAACGCTCACCCGCAGTGGGGCGCTAGCTTCTTACTATTTTAGGCGGTCGTTTTAAAATTACACTCAAGATGGTCGCAATTAACGACGCTAGCATTCATAATACGACGGGTTAGAACATTTGCGATTCAATTTCGCGATTATCAGACAGAAAGTTACGAATTGCATTCATTAAGTCACAATCCGAAATTTCGCTGTCAGGGGTCAAGAGTTAATATTTCCGAAGTTTACACTTGCTGTCCATGGCCAATACAGACTATGAATCACCTGTGCCGCATACCTGTATACCTTGTGCCGTGGTATCCAGGTGCGCCACACGTGACTGGGGGAGCGCTTTTAGACGTACGCTACCGACTGATCACGCTGCTGCTGTCACGACCTGTCAATTTGTGTTCGTCGATACGCTATTTACATCAAATTTCGGTAGATATCAAGTAAAGGACACGAGAAATAGAGCGGCTAGATAGATAGATAGATAGATATATAGATATATAGATAGAAAGATAGATAGATAGATAGATAGATAGATAGATAGAATAGATAGATAGATAGATAGATAGATAGATAGATAGATAGATAGATAGATAGATAGATAGATAGATAGATAGATAGATAGATAGATAGATAGATAGATAGATAGATAGATAGATAGATAGATAGATAGATAGATAGATAATATTATTACTGTTTACAATTTACGTCCCAGAACCATGATACGATTATGAACGACGCCGTAGTGGAGGGCTGGCAAAATTTTAACCATCCTGGTGTTCTTTATCGGGGGCGTGAATCTTAACACACGTCCCTCTAGAGTTTCGCCTGTATCGAAATGCAGCGGCGTTTCGAACCCGTGACCTTCGGGCCAGCAGTCGAGCGCCATAACCACTACACCACCGTGGCAGGTGACAGATATTTAAACGGTCCATGTGCATTGGGTTCGCGAAGAAATACTTTGAATTTAATACAAACAAATGACGGAGGGAGGTGACACAGACAAGCGTTTGTCTTGGTCCCCTCGCTGCGTCTGTCGTTTATTAACGTGGTACCATGAAGAAGCTGCTTTCACAGAAATTTCGGTGTTGGCGTCCGCATCGTCGGCTGTGCCCAAAGGAAGGCACAGTCCGTGAGCCAAAAATTGCGATTGATGCAAATATAATAAATTGGGGGTACGGGTGGGAATCAGCGGCGTTCTCAAGTGGCGGCACAATGGGCCCGTGTCGCCCCCTCACACCACGAATATTTCTTTCTTTGCCTAGCATACACAGCACCAAATCACATTCGGCCACATCTGCCTGCCCATCCCCCACTTGAGATCAAAGAGGTCCCCCCCCCCCCGCCGAAACAAAATTTCTGCCTACGCCCCTGGTCGGAATGGAACCCAAGCCTTTTGCGTACCCGTCAAGTGCTCCAGCAATGAACCATTCCCGTGCTTGAAAGTACCTCGGCTGAAAAAAAAAAAGACCTGTGGTTCGTAAATTGTTGCGAGGAGTGACGTTAAATATGGCACATTGAGGGGTCACCAACCAGATAATCAAGACAATATTTAGATCCTTATAGGTGTGCGTATTTCCTTCCTGTGGGTACATCCCCAATTCACTAAATGATGAAATCTGACTTGGTGGGCACTTTGCGGCTGTACACGCGGTAGGCTACTGAGGAAAAACCATCTAACCAACTCAACGATAGTTGAAAGCACGCCATGTCACGCGCACTGGTGTTCCTTTGCTCGCGGCGCGGTTGAAGTCTGCACGAAGAAGCGAAGCGTGGCAAGCGAACGGGAAGACAATACGAACGGGGTCCTATCACGCTCTCGCGTTCCACTCTTGAATGCGAAGTTCCGGAGTCATCGAAGTCCTTTTAGTGTTTCGCGCTGCCAATGCCTTATGGAACGGAATACCAACTCGCCCAAAACTTTGCTTTCGTATCAACCTTCTGCGTTGACCTTTACGAGCCTGATTCGTGCGAAAAATGCTTGCTTGCGAACGTCATGAAACTCTGTGCTTTGGTCTGTGCGTAAAACATTGAAGTCAGCATACCAGTGAAGTGCTTTCTTCTCTAGCGGCGAATTTAGAAGAAACAATAGCTGGGTGCTGACAGGTTCAGTACAAAGTGCGTGCTTTGGACTTTGACGTGCACATAGCATGCCTGGTTTTTTTTTTCTTTTTTTGCTGATGCAGGAGTAGCATTCTCTCTCATCAAATATGGGAGCGTGCTTTCGCGTTTTTTTTTTCAATGTAAGTCTGTGAAAACGTGTTGTCTTCAATGAGCTGGAGTCACTTTAACATCTTCCTTCTTAGCACCTGAGTGCTTCGTACACATTCTAAAGTAGTTTCCGCGTAAACAACAAAGATATATAATTTTATATGCAAGGAACCGTGCGCATTTCAATTGCTTGGAACCAGAGTGACTTTCTCTCACTACAGATTTATATCACTCGATTCAGTAGGCAAAATGGATCAGAATTCAAAAAAGATTATTTTCTCATTGATGCGAATATTCCTCCACGCGCTGATAATTTTAGAGGCCGCAGGAATTACAGCGATGGAAGTATGCGCTACCGAGAGACTCAGTGGAACTAACGAGGTTGGCGGCACGACTGTCTACGACATTGTCAAGGTAAGGGACCTTTATTTTAAAGCGTCGTTCTTTTGCACTTAAAAAACACGATATTCTCGGTCTGTGAAGGGCGCCTCTAACATGTGAAATCGGCCTCTGGCTACCGTCTCTTCGCCGAAGGTCCTCATGCTTCTTTGCTGTACCATTTATTGTTCCCGATATTCCGTAGGGAACACCTCGTTGCGGAGTACCCAAATGCGTTGCTCATTTGTGAAACATCCAGTTGTTCTTTGTGAATACCGCACATTTTCTGAGCCACTCTCTTCACCTCGTGCTTTTTCACAAACTAGAAGCCCTCGAATCTTGATGTTGTGGCCGGGAAGGCGCTTTCGAAAGAGCGCGGAGCCGTTGACTTTAACGCACAGAAGGATTGTTTCATGCGCTTGACGAAGACTCATTGTATTTTCGCCTCGAAGTTGTACACGGAGAATCTTTTGTAAGCAACCGCTGACTTTCAGAACTACCTTGTATTCGTTCTCGTTTAACTGCTTCTGCGTCGTACGGAACATTGCAGCAAGGCATCTGCGGCGTTAGCGCTCAGCCGCTTCTACTACTAATGAGCACTAACAGCCTATCAGTAAGAGATCAAACACGGAAGATCATGCTCTCTCGGTCGTCGGGCACACGCTTGTGCATGTTGAACATGGTTATTCGCATAATCTTTTCAACGAAATGATTTCCCTGACTGGATAAATTTAGTGCGATAAAAAAAAAAACTTCTTTGACGAATTCAACAGTGTTTAGCTTTCACGCTGACCTACAGTCTATATAACATTTTTTAGTGGTGGCGTGGCACGGTCAAGCAGGGCAGCGCGGCCCCACATGATCCGATGAGCACTCTGTTACACCCCCAGTTGATCCTTTTCACGCAAGTTTTTTACTGCTGCCGTTTGCTGCCGTTGCCAGCGCTCCTCCTCGTGTGCTTTTTTCGCGCTGTTTATTCCTTCTTTAAAACATGCACCATGTAGCCCGCCTTGCACTGCTTGTTCTCTTTTACTTACGTCACGGGCTGGTGCGCATATGTCCGCGGGTCTACGAACCGTTCGCAGGGTAGTGTTACGGTCATGTATTGTCCACTTTTACAGGACGGAGAGATGCGCACATGGTTTGCAATTCACGGGCCTCATATTAAAATATGTTGAATGCTAACCTCGTTTTCCTGGCGTATTTGACACGTACCAAAAAAGCGCTCCTGCCGTTTGCCAGCGCCCCTTGCGAGATTGTCAACATGGCTATTGTGCGGCAGATGCAGTGTAAGCTTTATGAGTTCTGTCCGCACCTAAAGCTTGCTTGCGCCAGTTTACAGCGTACCTCAAAGTAATCACTTCGAAGTAAGCCGACTTTCGGTGAATACTCCCAAACATTGAAGCGCAGGCCTTGGGTGGTACTCTGAATATATTCGGTGTCACGAAGCCTCAAGAAGTTTGGCGGTAGACATGGTTGATGCTCCAATCTTTTCCACTTTGAATAGTGAGCTTATGTCGCGGATGGTTAGCTATGCGTAGGTACTGGTTGCAGCGTGCTACTCAGACGCAAAAATTGAAAAAACGAACACGCATTACGAAAGCAAAAGCGCTTGCCTTTTTACGTGCGTGAGCTTTATTTGCATTTAAGTCGTATCTTGAGGCGGAAACCTTAAATGTCTAAGCTTCAAGTTCATGTAAGATACAGAAAAGGAGCTACAGAAAATGTGGTACCAAAAAAAAAATGTGCGTGCGAGATGAACATGTACAGTCGCGCTCAATATGACTTGCAACACGAGAGCGCGTGGCCTCACGAGTTTAAAGATTGCGCATTCCTTCCACTAGCCCTTATTTCTACAGCTAAGCGCTGTTCTCTCACTGGGGTATGTTCCCAAATAATCAGATAACAATACGTTACAGAAACAAAGCAATGTGAAGACGTGCGCAATCGATAAACTCGTGAGGCCGCGTGCTCCCGTGTTGTAAGTCATATTGAGCGCGACTGTACCTCGCCTAAGTTGTCGTTGTGGAGTCACGCGTGTGGAAAGCACATGAGGGCGCGAGCTGCGCGCCTACTTTGTCCACGTAAAGCTGCTATGGGGGCTAGTTGGTGCGAATACATGGCCTGTTCGCGCTGCCAGGAACTGGACGATGTTGAAACGGAAAAAAAAACCCGCGTGTGTCTTTCTCCGTTTCAAAATCGTGCAGTTCCTTGCAGAGCGAACCAGCCGTGTACTTTGTCCACTTCGTCCTTGCTGCGTACGCGTGAGTCCAAAAAATATGTATACATTTTAATGAACGTGAGTGAGCCAGCTGCGTGCCCTGTTCTTCTAGTTCGTCTTAGCGCCGTTCGCTCGAGCAGCAGCGCAGTAGGGCCGTAAAGAGGGCTGAGACGTGTGATCCACACCGGTCCTGCGTAAATGGTGCCCCCAAGCATGCACAGTATCAGAGCTTCATTTCATATCGCTATGGGTCCAACTAGGCTTTCGATTTCAGATGCTTAGAAAGTTCATCGCTACGTTATTGCGCATCGCTTCGAGGACGAAGACAGAACTGCACAGACAGAGCTAGGACTAATATACTTTGAAATTGTATCGCGATGCTGATACAAGATACTCAGGCAAGACGTATTTGAGATACAGATACAAGATATTACAGTATGATTATATCCGATACGATAATTTCTAAGTGTCTGTTAAGGATAACGTCGATACATTCGCAAATTTGTTATTATAGATGTATATAGTGTAGCAGCAAACGCCTATTTATAGAAATGCTCGCTTGAAAATTTCTCAACTGCGACCAATGTTGTTTCAATTCAATGAAATGTCTGTTGGAATCTGAAAATTTTTCTCGTTCTTGCTCAAAGTATATCAGTTTCATTCCAAAACAACTTATTTGAGTTGATTTCAGTTCCTTAAAATGTAAGCTCCTTACACATTTCCTTGGCAGCTGTTTATTTTGGTTACTTCTGTTATTGATGGGAGTCGCTGCTCTGCTTGCCGACCAGCTAGAAAGTTGCCATCTAACTGCAAGAACCACAATAAGAAGCTCCGCACTCCGCATGATGGCGCAAATACCGGTGAGGGGTTTACCTTGTCCCTAACGTATTACCGTTCACGCAAAACCGGATCAATGCACAGGTGTACAGCAGCAACAACTAGACAACAACTCACGCTGCCTCGCGCCACCGCCAAAGTCCCGTGAATCATGACGCCACCGCCGCGCAATAATTGCGGCGCGCCACCGTTTCTCTTTTCTTCTAACATGAACGGGGAATCTTGTAAACTTGCATTCCGCAAGGCACGTTGGCCACAGTTGTAATTATTGTTGTCGGTAGTGTTTTTGTATATTCATGTACCCACTCCTGCTTCGGGCCCGAGTAGGGCCTGCAGTATTTGTAAATAAATAAAAAAAATACACCCTTTCACCGGGGGAGCTCTTAGCCGCCGCGGATGGCGGGAGGTCGGCGAGCAGCGCGCCCTCTGTTTCCGGTTCTTCTTCCGCAACTTCACGTTGACGTCACCAAGCTTTCACAACTCTCGACACAAATGAGAGGGACGGAATGCGCTTCAACGCAACAAACGCAGCCCCCAAAGACCCGCTTTGGGCACACATCTCGGAGAGCCTGCATAAACTGATCGCGTTAGCCATCGAATTAGGTTTCATGCGGCCACCCGTCTTACGTACCTGTGAAGGTCGGTACTCATTCCCTGCATCGTTCTTAAATATCTGGCACACATTCATACGCAAGTTCAGACTTGACAAGTTCCTGTTTCTGTATATTTCGTTCACATTCTTCTCACGATGAGAATGTGATGGTGGATTCGGTGCGTCGACGTAGTAAAGAGTGAAGTGATATCACGGCTCACCGCTTTTTCGAAAAAGTGAATGCGCTCTGCCGAAATGCACTGTGGACATCTGCTTTTGATAAATAAAGTTTTCATGGACACATCGAAAATAGCTCCCCGGAAGTTGTATCTTACTCTCCTCCCGAAGGCTCACGAGTACTGCCTGACCTCCACGCTGCGGCGTCTTCCACCTTTAAAGGGCGGTAACCGAACTTGCTGGACAGCATATTCGTGGTGTCTTGGACCTAGCACACTGTGTATAGATAAATAAAATAGATAAGCAATATATATCGATGCGTTAGTACACTTTTTTACTTTGATTCTTGCTCGAGCGAATCGACAAATAAAGAATGAAGTAAGGCAATGAAAAACGTAGAATAACAGATAGCTGAGCTAGTTGGTAGGTATTTATGTTAAAAGTACTACACGACGGTAAAAAAGACACGACCGTGCAAACATGGCACAAGAGAGTAAGTCGAGAGAGAGTGAACAGTTATCTCTCACGTAGATCCACCACGCGCACTTGATTGATAGGGTATCGCCTCTTGTCTTGGAATGCGCAGATAATTATTTTTGTCTGCCTTCCTTTCGCCGCTGTACGATTTTCAGGTGTTAGCGGTGTTTTTATGTCTTGACTACTCTCTTGTGTCCGTGTTTGCACGCACTGTCTACTTAAAGGGCCCCAAAAGAGCCTCTGAAAATACAAAAGCGAGCGCGTTATTTTCTCTTGACGTTTCTCGCCTTTATGGCGCACTTCGTGACTCCATAACGGTGATTCGTGCACGTGACATCATCAGGGCACATACTCTCGATTGGTCCATATACGAGAAGTATCAGTTGTGAATTGTCTCGCACCCTTGTTTCCCGTGCAGTCCCCCACCTGTTCGTTCGGTTGTCTCGCGTGACCATAGGTCGGCAAAACAATTGGAGCTCACTCAGACTCACTCAAGACATATAGTTCTGCTCTGAGGGCTCACTCGGACTCATACTCACCAAAATTTTCCTCAACCGGACTCACCTCGGACTCAAAACTCACCGACATATTAGTCAACCGTATTCACGCAGACTCAGACTCACGGCTTCACCTCAGTCAGAGTGAGCCTGAGTGATCGACTCATTAGTCCGTTGGCGTAAAATTAGCTTTTTTCGGTCATGATGTCAATTCTATTTAACGCCAATCTCTCACATATTCGGTGCTCTACGATGCGTCTTTTGATCTTGCACCTTCACTACGAGTTTATAATACATCATATATCGTCATTACATATATCAATTCAGTAAGAACATTTTTTTGTGAAATACGCGACTCACACGAGATATTTGTATCAAGAACTGAGAAAGATTGCGGGTGAGGTCATGGCACCCCTCCTAAATATGCTCTCATCAATAATATGTAGGAGGCGCATGAATGCTATGTGCTGAGATCTGCTGAATAGACTTGAGTACGTGTACACGTAAGCCGTTATAAGGCAGATATTAATGCTAAAGAGCAGTAGATAGAACCATAAGTTGCAACAAAAGGTGGAACTAACTCAGACTCATTCAAGAAATATATATTTTGCGCCTAGGCCTCACTCAGACTCAGACTCACCAATATTTTCCTCAAGTGGACTCACTAGAATTCACACTCACTAAAATTTTCCTCGACGGGAATCACACGGCCTCAAACTCACCCAAAATGTTACTCACCCGGACTCACACAGACGCAGACTCACCGCATGATCTGAGTGAGTCGACTCACGAATGAGTTTGCCGACCTGTGCACGCGACTAATGTGAGCAATCAACCGATTTCGCTCCATTTTGTGCGTTTCCGACTGCGTCGGCGGAGGTAGCAGGGTGTAGCTGACATGGGCGAAAAATCCTGATAGGCTCAACGCTTAGTCCTGACATTGTACATGTACGCGTGCTTTATGACGAAATATGTGGCCAGGATTTTTTCCAAGACGTTCTCTCTTCCGCTGCCCCCCCCCCCCCCGAAATAAATTTTTGCTAAGGCATACAGAGCCCAAAATGACACTTGACCACATCTGCCTGCCCGGCTCCCACTTCAATCAGGAGGTGCCCCCCCTCCCTCCGAAAAAATTTCTGCCTATGCCCCGATGCCAGAGAACTTGGTGTCTGCTTACCACATGAAGGCAACTCGATAAGTAATACCGGCTTTGCAACACTTTTCAGAAATGTGACTGTGTAATAGGCATGTTGGTGTACCATTTTTCTTTATATTGCATTAGTTTGCCCTGAGGCATGAAAACGTGTTACACTGATTGTGCAGTTTCACTTTTTTGTATAAGGACCTGCGGTGTCAACATAGGTCCACCTGACAAGGTTTGTAATACAGTCGCCTTTATTCGCATATTTTTAGAAATAAGTAAATTTATAAAATTAAGCTTAGAACATGGATGATTTCACAACCCTATTCGCCCGGATTATTATGCATAGTAGTAGACCAGTGGTGACAATATTTACATGCCAGCTAGTGCCATGAATGCGACCGGAAAAGTAGTTCCCTCATCACCCCTCAACAGCTCAATTATGGCTCATGCAAAAGTACCACATTGAAAATGAATTTGAATACCATGAGAGGAAAGTTACCTCGGAGTCAGGCAATACATGCTTTGAAATCAAACATTGCCTATCAATACTGGCGGTGCTTGGCACATAGAGCGAAGGACTGGACATGCCATGAGGTTGAATAAAAATTGAACAGGGAATAAATAACCGCTGTAAAACAGTCAAGAACCATGTTTAGTAAATTAAATGAGTTTACATTCAGCATCTTTTCAAGCCATGTAAAATTTTCAAATGCACACTGTTATTGGAAAGTTTGGACTCAGCACCGTGCATAACACAGTGCAGCAGTCCAAGTGCTGACAATCCTAAATACTGAGAGATGTACAAGATCATCAGTATAGTATACTGTAAGCCACAGGAGTGTTCACAGAAGAGACCGTCTTGTAGACAAACAGGTGGGCCAGAACTGTTGCCGCTTTGCCAAAAGTGTTCAGTCTTCTGAAAAAGATATCAAGCAAAGAAGTCCATTAAGGTTCTGCATCCATACAAAATACCCACTTGACTTCTCTTATTGCAGACTTTTCCGAAAAACACAAAAATACAAAATTAAAAAGCAGCCAAGTATTTTCTTGTGAGATATGCAATGAGTGTGCAGCACACTTTCATTCTTGTAATATCTAGAAAGATGCAGCATTATTGTACAGAAAGACGAGGCTCATTTGCTTGTCCATGTTTTGCTGCCATGTTTTTATACACCTAGCAAAAGAACAAGGTACAATAGCTAGTGTGCAGTGTTGCTTGTTGTTTTGTGCGCGCAACTCCTATTACAAAAATAATTCATTTATCCTCAAAAACTTAGTGCAAGTTCTCCCAAAATATATTATTTAAAATCCTAGGCTAGACGGGACAAATATAGATATATAGTACTTATGAGGCATGCCACAGTGGACAGCCTCGATTTTTTAATTTACACTTAAATATAAAACTCTGTTTATGCCAAAGCAGCATCTAGATGTCTTTCTTACAGCACTTCGGACTAAACCAGCGGTGCACATAGCACCTGCCTGTAAGCACTGCACCATCCTGCTTCTGCCAACTATGAAATGCGTGCACACTGAACATTTTCTATGCTGCTTACTGCTTGCTATTACCTTAAATCTCCCCTAGCCAACACAACTAGACAAGCAATTAATATAACTATCAAGTGAAAATGAATGTAAAAACTTTTCCTAACCGTGATAACAAATCACAAGGCGCATGCAGTCCATCCTATGTTAGTCCTGTTGTGACTCACAACAGGACTAACATTTGTGTCGCAATTTGTGAACGATTTTGCAACTACCGAACACAAAAATAAAGTTAAACACCATAATAACAATGCGCTGGTGAGCTTCAATGTAGATCGGTGTACATACCACTTCATTGTTAAGATAACGCATCAGAATACTGACCGTTTGAAGCAAAACGGGAATGCGAGCTAGTTGGCGGGTAATAGGCGAGGTTCAAGTTTAGGTATATATTTTCTGCTGAAGCAATAAAGCTTTCAGTTGTGAGTAAGCGCTCCTGATGTGCACTTTCTTGTCCTCGTCTTCCTAGCATTGCCGTTATATAAGAACTGACCATTTCGCCAGGAACACTATGAATCCCTCACAATACAGTCAATATCATGCTACAGGTGTCTATTATCGAGTCACTCCACTGTAAATTCAATATAGTGCTATAGGCGTAACATAGTGCAGGTGCAGATTCTGCATACTGTATCGGATGACTGAGATAAGAGCTACCATGAAATTGGACTCAAAATAGTGATACTCTCAATGTTTCCAATGTATCAATGACTTGCTTCATTAAACACAAGTATGCATTGCACAATTCAAAAATGGATTCTATTTGATCACACTTTCCTAACGAGATTGCTGCTACCAATCCAGGTTCTGTGAAGCATCCAGATGAGCTTCAAGAGTTCTTATCAAGCTGCTGGTGTCCACAGCTGCATAGCGTTGCATGTGCCATCTTGAGCACAATCTGCAAAGAAAAAAAATGTACAGATTTTTTGCAGTGACTCACTATTTCATGCTGCACTAAACAGCTGTAAAGCACACCAATACCCAATTCAGATAACCGGAATAAATTCAGTTAGACGTGCATGCATGAAACAATCTTTTAACTCTAAATTTATTAGCCTAATGCACTCGAACACCAAGAATTAATTCAGTACATAATAGAAAACTGGCAGTGTAGATAAAGCGTTTTTTTATCTCAAGGAAAACAGATTCCAGAGCTTTTTCATTGCTGCTCCCGTTTGATGTTAGCATTGAAAGTGCTGCTGTGCTTCTTACGGAAAAGTGAGTTTAGAGACATACTTTACGAGGCATCATATTCTTCTTTCCTGTTTTGTTCTTTTTCTGTAAAGTTTCTTTTGTATTATCCTTTATTCCTCGTACCCTCTTCCTTTGCACAGCATGGCCAGCCAGTTTAACAACTGGCTAACTTGCCTGTCTTCCAATGTATTTCTTTCTTTCCTTCCTTCATTTTAACTCTTGCAGCATTTACAAATATACAGATCAAGTTTAGTAGTGTAGTGTTGCCAACTGCACAAGCGTTCATAACCTACAGCCAACATAACCTACAACTACAGCCAATCACAAATTTCACTGCCTGTGTGAGACTAGAAAGCAAATACTTGCGGTTTCAAGTTCACTCCACACCTACCATTTCGTCAAAAACACAGCATTTGAGTTTCTGATAAATTAAGTTGTTTGCCGTGTATCATTCTAATGAAAGAGCTCCAAGCGAAGCATGATAAAGCACGGAGAAGGTGCACAACAGCACATCCTTTGAGAATTTGCAATAGAGTCATCTGGTGATCTGCGTGCCATTATCTACTGCTTCTGGTGCTGCACTAAACACAATATTTACATTCATCAAGAAGCATGAAGGTAGGAAGCTTACATATGACTTACAGAAGTAAACCATAAGAAATGACGAAAGGTGTTCTGTTCTTGCTGAACATTAGTTTTTTTAAACTGTGATAATGTTTAATGGCTGCTTAACCTTGCTTCAAAGCTTCATAATAGTCTTATGAGAGTCACATTTTTTTAATGGTTGTCCATCTGCCATCAGTACTGCATTCAGCTGACTTGCACTGATGTGACTGAATAGGCCTGGCACAGCTCACACATCTTCAACTCGATGAGATAATTCACATGAAATCCAGGAAAGTTCAAGATGTCACTCATTATGTCACAAAATTGTCACTAATTAAGTGACAATATCGTAAAATGCACGTGCTTCACCATAAACGCTGTCACTTAGCAGACAACTTTCACATAATATGACCATAATAATATCTCTGCAGCATAATTTATTCGCTCTAGTCAAACCTAATGACGTAATTACCCTATGGTATGCTGTTTCTTTTGTTGTCTTAGAGACGAACAATGTGCGCAATGCAAAATTGTTATCGAAAAGTATTCCCACTTGCTAATATTAGGGAGTTTGGAATAGCGTACGCCAGGACCGTAGCCACAGGGGAAGGGGGGGAGCGAAATTTTGATGAATGGGGGTGTTTTACCGAAAATGAATTATGAAAATAGGCGTTTTTCTAAAAAAATTCGGCAGATCCCACGTACCGATGGAGTCGATGTGATGCGAAGCATGCGGTGGGAAGGTGACTGTGGTGTAATTTTGTTTTTTTTTTACTGAGCGAAACGTTACAAAATGACGCTAAAGATTTGTATAAATTTTATACGCACACATATATGTTGAAGAACCGCATATGTGTTATATAACCAGTTGTTTACAGTTGGATAACGCTGGCAACGGCAACGTGGGTATTATACCAACACCAGAAGCCGTAATCTGGTATGCAGTGCTTATACTTGTCCCTTGTGATAGAGAACGCACGCACGTTTCACGAACACGTGTGCATGTGTGGAAGACGTTCCTGGCAGTTCTTGAACAAGGTCATCATCCCCGTGATCAGTGAGCACCAGCAGTTGGTCATGACTTGTTATCGGATCAGGCCGTGATCGCGGTGACGAGGGGTCAATGTGTAGTGAAGTATGAGGTATAGTACAGCCGTTGGAAATCGTGGATGCCTCGGTGATTTCGTCGACAAATTGTCTATAGATAGAGCCGGCAACATGTTGGAATCTGAAGTCACCCTTCGCGTTGGTGAGGTATGGGCCGTCGAGGCTGGTAGGCCTGGATAGTGCTACGTAGACCAACATCAGTGGATGGCGCTTGTCGTATTCGTGGACTACCTGGGCCTATGTGGCCTACGTAGCCTAGTCTACAAAGCGGCTGTCAATCAATCTGACATCATCCTCGGTCAGCATGAGGCCATCGCCCAGCCTCGTGACAAATGAAGAGGACACTGCGTCGTTCTGGCGGACTAAGTGCACTTTACGGTGCGATGATGTGAATATCATACGTAACTTTCGTTAATGTATTCCTCCGGAGTCGAGCAATGCTTAAAAATAGCTCGCTCAATCATAGGGATACAAATGTAATGTTTAGTAGACTGCTAAAAAACCGGAGCTAACATTGGAACCACAGACGTTAATCTGATATGCCGTCTGTATCGTAGAAGTATACGCATCGTAGGAGTATCATGTATAGTGTTTATTGCTTTCTTGTAAAATTAGATAACAAGCACCAAAACCACAACTGACGTTGCACCGACATTACGCCTGCAGAGGCTGTTTTTTTAAACCAGTTTGTAGACTTGGCATGGCTCTGTGGCAGAATACCTGATTGCCACGCAGAATGCTTGGGTTCGATTCCTGCTGGGATCCTAATTTTCATTCTTTCCATTCGTCAGGTCAACGCTGCCGATGTCGGTTTTTCTTAACGCTCTCGCATTTAATGTCTGTTTTCGCCGTTCCTGGGTAGATATAAACTGTCAATCACCTGTGGCTCATACCCATGCACCGCGGCCCGTGGTAAGCGGGTATGTGCCACAAGTGTCTGGAGGAAAGGGTTTGACGACGTACGCGACAGGATTTTCACTTTATTCATGTCATGACCCGACAGTCGTATTCACCCAATCATGTTACCCTCCCATGCAAATTTTGGTCGGCACCAAGTTAACGAGGCGATCATGAGAGCCCTCAGACGTAGGCGGCTAGATAGATAGATAGATAGATAGATAGATACGTAGATAGAAACGCTCAAAGTGCCAGAGGTTCGCTAAGAAATGCTTCGCATTTAAAAAGTGAAGGGCGCAACGAAGGGCCCCGGAAGTTTCGCCCATCTGTTTTTCTTTAACGTGCACTGACATCGGAGAGTACACAGGCGTTTAGCGTTTCGCCTCCACCGAAATGCTACCGCCGCGGCCGAGATCGAAGCCGCGACTTTCGGGTCCGCAGCCGAGCACCGCAACCATCGCACAACCGAGGCTGACAACTACAACTGAATCAAATGAAAACAAAAGTTAGCCTTAATGCACACATGACGGAGTGATAACCGCGGCCTCTCGCTTGTTTATATTTTATGAAAGCACGCTGTGGCATTCACGCTTTATGGCAAGCAAAGAAATTGTATAGCACAAATTGTCTTCATTGAGGCCTACAGTCTAGGTGGTGTTGGGAGTACCCGCTCTTCGATAGACTGGCCGTGCGAAGCGTGTGCCTTCACAAAAGCTTTTTAAACGCGCATCAGGCATCACACGTATGTGCGCGTAATGCTTTTCCATTCTGCTTTTTATTGTACTTTCCACGCGACACACTGTGCAGCACTACACACGTGAGCGACGCGAAACTGAGAACGCAGAAGCACCACTTACGGTTCGCATATCCGACTGTGCCTAACCAGGTGCTGGCCGAACACGCATACACGAAGGTGCAAGCACGCTTGAGTCTCCAGGCCATAATGAACCCAGACAACACACTACATCCCAGGGACTTCCCAAAAAAGTCCAAACGTCCCACATCCCAACAAGGTGGTTTTTAGGATGTCCTTTAGACATGTGCATAGGGATCATTCCTAAAACATCCCTTCTAGGATCTGATTGGGACTTCAAGTTAGCGGTGAAATAAGCTACTGTGTTGAAAATTGGCGATCCTAAAGAATCGGAAACAGCAACTCCGCCGAAGAGCATGGTTGGCGCGCGTGCACAATTGCATATCTACATGCACATGAAAAACAATATATCCGCGTTTTTTGTGAAAGTGTTCGTTTCTTTTTTTGTTTCTTTCTAAATGTCGCGCCGTTATGAGGACGAGGGATCGATTGCTGTCTGCGTGAGCAAGTGTTGCACTTGGTAAAGGCGGTACGACACACGTACTCGCGCCACTGTGCTCACTGCTCACGCACGCCGTGCTTTGCCGCACTGCACGAGCGGTGGTGTGGTGGTGTCGTATTTATAAAAACACCGACATATTAACTTTAGAAGAATTGAATGAAATATTGTTATTTTATTGTTTTATTCTTAGGTTTAATACGCAATTGTTCTTTAATTGCGCTTACTGCGAGCCAACACCTGCTCAAATAATTTGCTGCGAGCACTGCGCAGACATTGCCATCGCCATCATGGCGCCCGGCGTGTTTGGAGTTCGGACAGATCAGACTCTTCGTTGGCCTCGTTTTTAGGTGTTTGATCCGTGACGTTTCGTCGAAAAATCACAAGCGCGCATGCCGTAGGTGTTTGCCTGGTTGCAAGATCTTGCCGATTTCAACGTTTTTCCACCTCTTCGGTAAGTACTTGACATGCCTGGATTACTGCAATCAGCACGTTCTTAGCACTTTCTTCTTTGGCTCCCCACCGCGCGCAGGTTGGCGTACGCTGAGCTGGACCCTCGCAGCAAGAATGGCACGTGGGAGTAAGTTTTATTTGTGACGCGATTTGGTTTATCTTCCGCAGAAACTGTTGAGCTCACAATGCTGATATGTTGTTGTTGTCGGCCACGTGTGTAGATTGACACCGCGATCGTGGAACACATGGCTGATCTGCCTCGAATAACTGCAAGCCGGCGCGTGCGTAGTGCCGTGGAGAACGATCAGAAGTCCTGGACGACAAAGAAAAAAACTTCAAAGGTTTGTTGTACATGTTTTCCACGGCAACTGACATAAACGTAAAAAAAAAATTGGAATGGTCAAATGCATGTGTCACGTTTATCCATTTGTAGTGGGCTGTGGACATGAATTAAGCATTGCTGCACACAAGACTGGCTTGCCCTCAGTTTATGCCCAGCACCAAATTTTTTGCTCTCATTATGACACCATTTGTAAGAAAAGCCAGAACTTATGTTCAAAACAGCGCATATTCATGCTATTCTTTTATTCAGTTGCATGTGTGAGTCCTGCTGCTGGCCATCAGTTAGCCGGTTATCAGAAGAAAAGGGCACAGCCCAGTTTTGTATTGGTACATACCGTATCGTTTGTGATTATGATCATGATTTTTGTCTTACTGAAACAAGAAACTGAAAAATGTATGTTGGTGTTTCTGCTACATCTCTATGAAGCAGCAGAACCTGTTGCTCAGTCACTTGGTGCATATTAGCAACTGGCACCTTGTCTGGCTTCCCTATACCTCCGCCTTTTTTCAGTGCATGTTGTTTTCATCCTTTACCAGCAGTCAAGTAGTTTCACACAACCGAAATGACCAACTAGCCCACTTTGTTTGTCAAGTAGATTTGTGATATGCACTGTTGCTCAATGATATTCTTTTTGCATGTGCTATCTGTGTACACATATTACATGACCTTTTTTTCTTTTTTTCAGCTGGTTCTAGTAGTGGTGCCCCTGGTGTGCACCTTTACCCCAAATGTCTGCACCTTTGCCTACCGGTAATGACATAGAAAGTGCTCAGCTTCCTGGACATAGGCATGCAGGTTACGAGACGGAAAACGTGCAGCTTAGACTTAATGCTTGTAAATGCGAAAATCGTAACTGACATAATTAGAGTAAGCTAAAAGGAGAAATTTCTGCTTATGAGCAAGTAATTATGAAGCAGGTTTTACTCCTCTTAAACTAGCAGACATGCAACAACACTGTTGTGCTATGTTTGTTTTGTGCGCCATTTTCATGCATATTTGTGCTTGCAGTGGATATGCATATACATGAAGGATTTGTTTTTGTTTTCCTCAGCTGCCTCTGCGAACCCCGCTCCTGGACAACAGCTGGGAGGCTCTGTGTTTAAACGCGTGCACCTTAGACGTCATGCTCGTAAATACCAATTCCTTTGTCATTCCTGGCATGAATTTTGTTGGTAAAGCAATAGGTAAAATTGTGCATTGTTGTTTACAATCACTTCAGTATGAACCAGGCTTAAAGGAGAAGGGACCGACAACTGGCCAGAACTTGTGATTAGATCCTGTCAGAAATGAAAATACCGCGCTATATGCTGACATATTCCAGCATCCTTTTCGCGCTGTGAGTAGGATTTATATCTCTAAATTGTGTTTAAAAGTAACAAAAAAATGTATGTTGTGCAACCTATCGCAAGAGCCTTGAAGCTAGATTGCAGAGTTGATCACTTTGCTGTACAAAGTCACGTAGTCTGATACCGTCATGTGTGCCATTATTGGTCCTAAAAATATTAGTATGTATATTACTATCCATCCCCGCTCTATTCTGTGCTGCTTATGAGGTAAAAGGAGTTGCATGGTGACAAGAAACGGCGCTGCCTTCGCGGTAGCCAGTGGACCATGTCGAGCCGCAGCACATGCGCGCGAGTACACACACACGCAGTAAACCGCCGCGCTCGAACACGAACCGCTGTCACGCTCACTGTTTGCAGCATGCCTTGTTACGTGTGTATACAACTTCATATCCGTCGCAGATAGAAAAATTCGAATTACAAATGTTTCACGGCATTTTCCACATCACCATTCCTTGATTATACACTCTTGACTGGTAAGCTTTCTGTCGCGCTAAAGAAAATAGGTATCATAAAAGTTGGTTGTCGGTCCCTTTAACCTCTTAACACACACAGGTCAAAATAGGCATGCTATATCCCCGTTGTGCACCATCTTTGTGCGTTTGTGTGTGCAGTATGGACATGTACATTAAGGCTTTGTTTTTGTTCTCAGCTGCCTCTGCGAGCCCTGCTGTTGGACGCCAGCTGGAATGCTCTGCGTTTGAAAGCGTGCGCCCCAGATGTCATACTCATAAATACAGAGTTCTCATGATTCTAGTGTTGAAAAAGCAATAAGTAAAAGCAGGCACTTGTGCATCTGGAATGAGGTTTAACCCTGTCTCAGGAGACATAAGACAATATAGTCATGCTATGTTCCTGTTGTTCACCATTTTCATGCATGTTGTGTGCAGTACGTATACATACATGCAGGCTTTGTTTTTGTTGCCCTCAGCTGCCTCTGCAAGCCCTTTTGCTGGACGCCATGGAAGGCCCTCCACTCGAAAGTGTGCACCTTAGACTACACGCTCATCAATACCAAGTTCTTTGTCCTTCTCGGCATGATTGTAGTGCCATATAATAGTGAGGCAATAAATCATTTTGCTGGTCACTTGATGTTCCATGCATGTTGCTTGGTTTCTGAACACTTGACTTGGTTTTAAGTTATCTAGTTATCTATGTGAAAAAAAGTGGGTTGGTTGGACGAGGAATATGCTTTCCTGGAGAGGCAACTGGCTCTCTCAGTTAGGGGGTGGTCGAGCGCGATAAAGCAACTTAACATGTTATGGGAGCAGATGTCCCACCCTTTTGAAATAATCCTGCAGTAAAAAGTGGCCACATGTCCCAATAACATCCCACACGCATGCAGTTTTGGGACATCCCAAAAAGGTCTTTTTTTGTATCACTTGGGATGTTTTTCCACCTTGTGTGGGACGTCTTTTGGATGTCCCGAACTCCCAAAAGGGATGTCATTTGGATGTCCCTAGGATGCCTTTGCGTTGTCTGGGAAACCAACACGAACACGCTCACAGTACGCGATGTTGCACTGCCGTCGCTCAATGCCGTTCACGTCCAGCGTTGAGATCACAGTCGCGCACACACAGGACACGGGCACACACAGCCGACACAGCTGAGCAATTCGGAAACTTCGATGACCGGGCAACGGAAGAAAATGGCGAAGGCAGCGACGGGCAACGGCGAGACTTCGACTTTAGCACGCACGCTTCTCCTCTCCTCTCCTGGTGTGCGTGTGTGTGTGTGTGTGTGTCTGTTTTTTTTTTTATTTTGTCGCTCGCGCATGCGTCGCAAGGTTGCGTTATCGTGTTTCTCGGCGGCTCATGTAACAGCCCTCCCGTTTAGCGGCCGCTTGAAGGAAGTCGCGTCTATATATATCTATTTTTTTTTTTGACGCGATAGCGTCAAAGAGCTCGTCTCGCAGAAACTCCGGTGTCGGCGGCATTAGCTCTGAGCGAGAGAGCAGCGTTGGTTGGTCGTGAGCGAAAATTCGAGGAAGATGCAAAGAGAGAGAGGGTGTTTGCACTTTGGCTTTCCTTGCGGCACTGCGTATACGCCTCCATCGAGAAGCGACAACAAGCTAGCGACTGAGAACGCGATAGTGTGTGTGTGTGTGTGTGTGTGTGTGTGTGTGTGTGTGTGTGTGTGTGTGTGTGTGTGCGCGTGTGTACGAATATCGCTGTCGCGTTTTAAAGGCGAAACGTAAGAGTCGCCACCCCTTTTTTTTAAATGCGAAGCATTTCTTAGCGAACTTCTGCGAGTTTGAGCGTATCTATCTATCTATCTATCTATCTATCTATCTATCTATCTATCTATCTATCTATCTATCTATCTATCTATCTATCTATCTATCTATCTATCTATCTATCTATCTAGCCGCCTACGACTTTGCGCTCTCCTGGCTGTTTCGTTAATCGGATGTATACCAAAATTGGTATGGAATAACATGACCGTATTACGAACATAAATGACAGGTCATAGCATGAAAATCATGACATGCATGTCATGAACAGCATGATTTACATTCCACGGCCTTGGGGCTCTTGCGGCCGTTCCGTTAATTTCATATATACCAAAACTAGTATGAGGTGACAAGAATTCATGGCGAACATAATGACAGGTCCTAACGCGCAAATCATGACACGCGTGTCATGTGCGGCATGATTTACATGACATGGTCTCGGGGCGCTCGCGGCCGTTTAAATGAATGGATATATACGAAAACTGGTATGACGAGACATTTCGACATTACGAACATAACTGACACGTGGTAACATGAAAATCATGATATTCGTGTCATGCACGTCATGATTTACATGCCACGCTCATGACGCACTCGCGGCCGTTTCGCTAGGTTGATAACTTGATATACACCAAAACTGGTATTGTGCGATGTGGCTGTATGGAGAACATGAATAACAGGTGGTAACATGAAAACCATGACATGCATGTCATGTGTGTCATGATTTACATGCCAGAATCATGGTGCATTCGCGGCCGTTTCGCGGGCTTGATATACACCAAAATTGGTATTGCACGACGCGACTGTATGACGAACGTAAATTAGAGGTGGTAACATGAAAATCATGACATGCGTGTCATGTAGAACATGATTTACATGCCACGCTCATGATGCGCTCGCGGCCGTTTCGCTCGCTTGATATACACCAAAATTGGTATTGCGCAACGTGACTGTATCACAAATATATATGACAGGTGGTAACTTGAAAATTATGATATGCGTATAATTTACGGCATGATTTACATGCCACGCTCATTGTCCGATCGCGGCCGTTTCGCTAGCTTGATATACACCGAAATTGACATTGCGTGACGCGAATGCATGACGAACGTAAATGACAGGTGGTAACATGAAAACCATGACATGCACGTCATGTATGGCATGATTTACATGCCACACTAATGGTGGATTCACGGCCATTTCGCTTGTTTGATATACGCCAAAATTGGTATTGTGCGATGTGACTGTATGAGGAACAAAAATGACAGGTCCTAACATGCGAAATATGTTACTCATGTCATGTGCGGTATGATTTACATCACACTGTTATGGTGCGCTTCCGGCCGTTTAGATAACTGGATATATACCAAAATTGGTATGGTATGACAGGAGTGCGTGATGAACATAAATGACCGGTCATGCAGTGTTTACACCAGAATATACGTTTCATTGGCATGGTGTATATCACATTGTGTATGCAAGCGTGCATGGCAAACATGCGATATATGGTGAACTAGATGCCATGGCATGAATGATTTCATTTGGCTCAAAAATAAACAAAGTGATGTATGCAGCTCTTTGCTGGCTGCTTCGCATTACATCGATTGCCACAGTGCGTGGGATCTGCCGGATTTTTTCTCTTTTTTTCTTGTGCTTTCTGTCCACAGCATTTTAGTGCGTACGCTGCGGCATGCCGCCTCTAGTCAGTTTATAACTAGGACCTGACTCAGAGTCTGCGTACGTGTGAATATAATCGCGTACATTTATGATCGCAGATTCTTTGTGAATGTCAGCGGTTTTCGTCGATAAGTTAACGAGGAATGTATCGCCGTCACTTCATCGATTGAGCTACTGCCAAAGATATTAGACTGCACGAACTTTTCTTTACAGCTCCTTATATCTGGAGAGGTGCAAGACAAAAACAAGGTTTGAAACAAGCTCTTATATGGCAAGAGAGTAAAACAACCTTTTACTCTCTCGTGGGATGCGGGACTGGAACAGGCACTTTTATGGTTTGTACAATCTAATTGGCGTGCGCGCGTGCGTATTAACATTTACAAAAATGGGTTAAACTAGTCTATAGACTGTCTAAACCCACTTTTAGACAGTCCGTAGACTGTCTACATACATTTTTGTACGGGAATAGAGGTCGAGCTCGCGGATTGTCCCGCTTTTGATCCATAGATAGCGCTCATGTCCAGCCATGCATACAGCAACGGGGACGTCTACATTTTCACATCCGGAACAATGCTGCCCACAGGGATCGGGAATCAGATCTGCCGAGAGGAATGTTTATCGAGTTGCGCTAATCCTGGTTGCACAGTTGAATGCAGGCTGTGTATTCTAATATGCGTTGCTGGGCGAGTTGGTGCATTGTCTGAAAATAAAAGCAGAGCGCAAAAAAAGATGGCTCTCTTTCGCCAGGAGCCTTTCACTCCTCCTGGCAAAAGAGAGTAAGGCGCCTCCCTGAGAGAGAGTATAATGAGATCTGTGGGAGTAACACAGCTCTATAACTCTCACTGCAGGAGTTTCAGTTTTAGCACGAAAATGTTTTGTGCCGGGGTCCACCAAGTACATCCGTCACGGATATGACGTTGATAAAATGGACGCCAACGGGCGAGAAAGAAACATTTCCCCGAAGGGGAGTATGAGGAAGTGCGAAGCACGGGGTGATGATATGAGGGGGCGCGCGCGACTAAACTGCAGAGCCGAGCGAAGGAGACGGCAGCGAGAGAGCACGCGCCAGCCGACCCACGGAGGTCTGGCCGTTTTTAAGTGCAAAGCACTTTTACTGATGATGATGATCTGTCTTCCGAACTCGTTCCAAAGAACCCGCAACGCGTTCAACTTGTTGGCGGCGTTGCGCACGCCCGAGATGGGGCTCAGGTTGTTGTCGAACCACAGTCGATCGCACACCGCGCAGCTATATCCGAAGCTGCGGTCCAGGAAGTCTCGCTTGAAGCGCGCGTCCGGCCGATCGAATTCGAGGGCCCGCGCTCGCTCACGCATCGCGCGTCCCCGCGCCAGATCGGCTTCGGGGTGCTCGGCTCGCTTCGCACGCTTTCGTTCGGCGTCTCGCCGCCGGCCTTCATCACCACAGGCAATGCGCGGGGCGCGCGCAGCCACGGAGCGGAAGGCGGAGCGCGCGCAGTCACGTGGGGCGTGACGTCGCTGCGCCGTTGCTACAGACGCTCCTCTCCGCTCCTCGCGCCGTTGCTATGGGACGGCGGATTCAGGGTCGCTTATAAAGTGCATTCGCACTTAAAAACAAAGAAAAAGATACCCCGCTGGGAATCGAACCCACGATGTTGCGGCCGCGACGGCAAGTGCCCGACGCCCTACCGACTAAGCTAACTCGGGAGATGCCAGGTACGGCGCGAACGCGCCTTATATCTTTCACACATTTTCGTTTGCGGCAGGCGGAGCGGGGCGATGCCGCCGTCTGTGAGATGTGAAAAGAAGTAATGCTTCACGATCGACACTTACTAGCGCTTACTCCGAGATTGCACGCGATATCGGAGGTCATGGTTAAAGCGTCTCGATACCAGAGAGGTAGACTGGCCGCGCTGGCGTCGCCGAGGCACCCTTGACGCAGTTACGTTCTTTGCCCTTGGCTTCATGTTAGCGTGCGTCGGCTCATCGGAGTAGTGCAGCTTCCACGTGCACCAACGGGATTTCTCCGCCGCCGACTGCTTCAATTGCGAGAGCACCGACTAACAAAACTGCTGCAACATGCGTTGCAGAAAAGACGCGATTTCGACGGGCGAATGTCGTGCCTTGGTAGAGCGAGAGCAGCGCCTGCGAGACAGAGGCCAGGGGGACGCACGCGTTTGCGGCTCAGGCGACGAACCTCTACCTCCCGCGTTGCTGAAGCGCAGTGTGTGTTATGTATGCATGAGCACAGGCGTCGGCTACCCATTACTAGAAAGCGCACACCGTGCCGTTTCGCTCCTTAATTGACGACGCTTTGAAGAAGTGCATACCGGGTACCAGTGTTTATTATGAGCTTGTTGATATCATCCTTACGCGGGATTGACGATTGGCTGTGTCCAAATATATGTTCACACCGTCAGCTACCACAACGGTTTAATCATGATCATGAGCGTTAGTCGTCGCGATAAAGACATGCTGTCAACATGGGTGCATCCACGTCAAACGGTGCTGTAGCTGCCAAACACGAATAGACATTGTACAAGCTCTCATATATCACTACACAATAAGCACTACTTCCGTGAAGACACGTTTCACTTTCGTGTTATACCGATTCCTATGACGGAGGGATCAGCCATGTTTTTTTAGAGTGTACTGGCAGTGCTCGGTGCGCCGCACGCCTTGTTCTCGGATGCTCAGCGGCGCGGAAAACACGCTCTGCGTTAGAAAATCGACATATCCGATACTATTACCCAGGCCCACCACGGTGGTCTAGTGGTAATGGCGCTCGACTGCCGACCCGAAGGTCGCGGGATCGAATCCCGGCCGCGGCGGCTGCATTTCCGATGGAGGCGAAAACGTTTTGAGGCCCGTGTACTTTAATTTAGGTGCACGTTAAAGAACCCCAGGTGGTTGAAATTTGCGGAGCCCTCCACTACGGCGTCTCTCATAATCATATCGTGGTTTTGGGACGTTAAACCCCAGATATCATATCACAAGTTTACCCAGCAACTTTCATTCTTGGAACACATGCATGCTGCAATTTCTTGTAGTGCTCGGTGCAAGTATCCTGTAGCCATTCATATGTGCTATGAAAGAAGAAACTCGGCGTCAATCTTCTCATCGACGAAAGCTATATATACAAGCACGTGCATTTACATAGATTTCAAAAAGGAAAGAAAAAAGGAAACTGATGTAAATGCGGTGTCAAACCACCACGTGATGTGCGCGCTGTCATTCTTCCATCTGCAGCTGTTGCCATCATGTCTAGAACTGCCACACCTTCCACACTCCAATCGCTCTGAGCGCTCCATGCTTGATCGCGATGGCAGTTTGCGACGCGCTTCCACTTTAAGAACAGGCGGTACGTCTACAGACATTGTCCTGGCGTCTTTTTCGGCAGTTTCCGCGGCTACTGCTATCGACTCGGCTTCCTCCAGAGTTAAATCTTTCTTTGCCAGAAGTTGCTTCTGCACAGCAGCCGAACGCACACCACAGACAATTCGGTCTCTAAGTAGCCTGTTCAGAGAATCTCCGAAATTGCAATTGTCTGCAATGCGTCGGATTGAGACGACGAAATCCTGAATGGTTTCTCCCTCCTGCTGACAGCGGTTGAAAAACTGGAAGCTTTCAGCAATTTCGTTGCGCCTTGGGTCGTAGTGGTCATTTAACACCTTGACTACTTCATCATATCTTAAGGCATTGGGCTTTGCAGGTGCTATTTTCCCCATCAGGATTTGGATCGTCGAGGTGCTAAGTGCAGCTACTAGAAGTGCCCTCTTCTTAGCGGAATCCGAAATAGCATTCGCTTCAAAATACGCCTCCACTTTGATGAGGTAAGGTTTCCACTTATCTGTGGCGTCGTCGAAGCTGGGAAGCATGTAGGAGGCCATCGTTGTCAGCAGTACGGTTGCCACTGGATGCTTAACTTCGGGTTCCTGCTTGACCGCGTGGGTGTTTTCTTTGCTCGTCGCCACTGTAGCATAGCGGAGGCAGCCTAGCTGCCGTCACGAAAGGACGGAGACGTTGATGATTCCGTGTCAGCCGAGAACAACCAAAAGGCGTTTATTGCACGCACATATATAAGTAAAGTGGAAAGGGAAAGGATGCGATAGAAAACAAGGAACAGAAACTTGGCGCATGCGCAATGACAGCGCGCACATCACGTGGTGGTTTGACACCGCATTTACATCATCACTTATCTTGGTCATCGCATTGATCAAGCCGGCCTTCACCCAACTGAGAAGAATGTAGATGCTATCGTAAATGCACCTAGTCCCGAAAACCTAAACGAGCTGCGTTCGTTTCTTGGGATGATAACATTTTATTCAAAGTTTTTGCCGAACATGTCAAATACGTTGTTTCCATTGTACCAGTTGTTGGAAAAAAACGCGCGGTGGCAGCGGAAGTCATCCCAGGAATCTGCATTTCGCAAGGCAAAGCAGTGTCTTAAAGATGCCGAGGTACTGGTGCATTTTGAGCCGTCAAGACAACTGAAGTTGGAATGCGACGCATCCGCTCGTGGGATAGGCGCCGTTCTTTTTCACACAATTGGAGGCACTAATAGGCCAGTCGGATTCCGGTCAAGAACCCTGACAAAAGCCGAAAGAAATTATTCTCAATTAGAACGAGAAGCACTGGCACTTGTTTTTGGGGTTACTAAATTCCGGGATTATCTCCTAGGTCGAGAGTTCGTCCTGGTTACCGACCACCAGCCACTTCTGGGACTGCTGAGACCCGACCGCCAGACGCCTGCAATGGCCGCAGCTCGCATCCAACGGTGGGCCCTCTACCTTGGAGGTTACCGTTACAAGCTTGAATATGCCCCAGGAAGGCAGCTACTGAATGGGGATGCTCTGAGCAGACTGCCGCTGCGGTGCCAAGATGCCGCCACGGAACCTGAACCCGAAGAGTATGTATTTTCTTTGAAATGCCTGGATGAAGGGATAGTCACAACGCGCGAGCTGAAGGAGCTGACAGCCAATGACTCGATCTTACACTCTTAGAAAAAAAGGCTCTTGAATACGGAAAAACCTGTAGGTAAAATGCTGCCGACCACTATTCCGCATAAGGTAAACGGCAGACCAGAGATGACGTAGACTTCAGAACACGTACAGCTAGTAACACATAACATTACCTTGCCCCGTAACAAAGAAATGGAAAGCAGATCACGAAGGCAACTCCGTGTACAATCTATGGCACTACATTAATTGGAATGCTAGCTGTACGTAAAAAACAAATGTGTCTTCTGTAAGTGCGATATTAAGCATGCGTAAAAAGAACGTGTTCTCCGAAACTTGAATAAAGGTGTACGTAAAAAACAAATGTGTCTTCTGTAAGTGCGATATTAAGCATGCGTAAAAAGAACGTGTTCTCCGAAATATGAATAAAGGTGCACGTAAAAAACAAATGTGAAGCATACGCAAAGTGAATTCACAGAAGTTTTATTTGATCTCAATATCTTATAGATCTAGAATGCGAAATACAATGTATAATGGAAACTTGTAAATAATCGTGGCATTTGTACTATTTCCACATTCCCGTGGTGCCCGTAACAATAATGTGCAGTATTGTGCACTGTGTTCACTGAAAACAAAAAAAAAAGAAGTGTTAGCACAATCACGCTAGGCGAGTACAGAAGCAAGAATTACAGCAAGCACCTAGTGTCAGCACATTCTGATGCCTCAAACTCGCGCACCAAAATTGTTGCATAAATGCACCCCGAATTTTTGTACAACTTGTGCGAGTTATACATTAGAAAATTTGGTAAATGAAAGGTGTCTTTTAGCCTTACGTGAATAAAAGAAGTTTAAGGCTCTTTGTTGTCATTATTTTTAAGTCATAAATATTATTTCGTAGAACATTGATAAAATTAGACCTAAAAAACTCACATTTCAGGATGATTGTACAAATACATTAATTTCTCCCTGATTATTAGCTTGAGGAATACCACCAGATTTGAAAAAACATACAGCTAAACTCTTTTACAAGAGACATGCACTGAGGGGCACTTGTTGTCAGACTGCATTTTTTTGCATGTAACCGACACCTCCAATGCAAACCACGAAAGAAAAAAAAAGGGGGGGGGGGACGACTCCCAGCATATTGACAGGAAGCAAACTCGCACACCAAAATTGGTGCATAACCCGCACCCCGAATTTTTGTACAATTTGTGCGAGTTATACATTAGAAAATGTGGTAAATGAAAGGTCTCTTTTAAGCAGGGTACCATGTTCCCATTTTCTGATCAACCCTATTTTTGATGCAGGTGCACGGTGTCTCTTATATGCCAATTGTCTGTTACATCAGGGTCCCTAATAAAGAGGTTCAACCGTAAAACCCGAAAACAACTAACCGTACTGATAATGCTGATAAGCTTACTCTCATGATATGCCGCTGAAATGGAGCACTTCACATGAAAAATGGTGCCACATGAGAATAAGCTATTAATGACATTTCATGACCGGTAAAATGCACCTGGTCAGAGTCCAGCTGCTCGGGTGAGACGTTTGCTCGAAGCACATGGTTCAGCTTCATAATTCTCGAATTAACCACCGTCCTTGACCGCTGTCCCCCTTCCCGCTTTGTACCGTTTGGTGGATTGATGAGGAACAGCTGCCTGTAAAATGAAAAGTGTATCTTTACCTCACGAAAGGACTCGCAATGCATTGATAGCACAAAACTGTGCAATACCACTATAGGAAGCAGTAAGCTGAGATAGTATTAATGCTACCACTATATAAAAAATATATTCGGTTTCCCAAGTCATGCTGGCCTGAGCAGGCACGTGCACAAGTGGTTCACATATATTTGCAGTGACTGCTGCATCTGACAGTGCAACCAGCTGAAGTGAAACTTAAAAGCATTGTTGGCTGTGTTGAGTGGCTTACAAACTATTGTGTAGTGCAACAAAGCAGCTATGCACAACATTGCATACATTTTAAAAAGTAATGTGGTTTTCGCCTCTAATGTGCACATGGCATATGATGGTTGGTGCAGGATTCTGAAATAATATGACCACTTGAAGTTCCTGCACACCAAAGTCAAGATACATAAATGTCATGTGCAATTTTCTTCTTTACATTGTTGCTTTCCTGTGCATAGATAACAGCAACAGGTTAAAGGCTGTGCACATAATGTAATGAAACAATGTGTGTAAAGCAATTAGCAAATTCTATCTCCAACAGGAAATGCAAAAAAGTGACGCCTTAAACTAACTTAAAATTTCAAGCACGCCCCCCCCCCCCCCCTCTGCAACTCGAAATTACAAGAAAAGTGGAAGGCCGGGGGGGGGGGGGGGGGAGTTTACAGAATGGCACCAAAATTCAGGATGGTCGTGACAAATTATTGATCATTTGTCGCTTCGGGGGAAAAAACGGTGCATATGGACTACCTCAGAAGTCATTTGGCTCTCGTTCTTGGCAAGGTGATTACAATCAGGTCAGGGGCGTAGTCGGAAATTTTTTTCAGGAAAAGGGGAGGGGGTTCCACAATACTTTATGTATGTTTGTGCATGCATATCTACATATGCAAAATTTAAAAATTCCAGGGGGGGGGGGGTTTCGCATCCTCCAACCCTCGCCCCCTGGCTACGCCCCTGAATCTCTTTAAAGGGACACTAAAGAGCAAAACGATTTTTCTCGCATTAGTAAAGTGGTCTTCCACGATACCAAAAACACCACGCTTGCTGCGAGAAGACGCTTAATAAGCGAGAAAACGTGCAAAAAGAAAATACAGGTGGCAACGCCACCTTGGAATTCCCGCACCATTTGCCGTGACGTCACATGTTTTTGACGGCACCTGCTTGGGCCTACGTAGTTCCTAATCGGTTGAATCAAAGTACATTCTCCTCTGATGGGGCAAGAGACTTGACAAAACGAGTTTGTGGAAATTTCGTCGAGCCAGTGGCACCAAAACACATTGAATGCTCTTTTAAATCTTTTACATCACGAATTACAAAGTTCGGCGCGAAATTTAAAAATGAAACTTTGAACTTGTTTTCTCCGCTAATAATAAACCTATGGTGGTGAAATAAACTACACAAGGGTTCTTCGAGCGCACTTTATCAATCTAAACCAATTCATTGTTTCTCTTTAGTGTCCCTTTAACAGTGGAGCAGACTAGTCTGTACAGGTTAAGTCATAACAAGCATAAATTTTCCTTCATAATAGCAGCTAGCAGTGCAGTGCTTGCTTAACCTCAATTAAATGAGTAGACATTGACAAAGTGAGTGGACCTGGTGTGTGTGCGATGCCACATTGCAATCTACAAATCGCACCATTATCAGCCCACAGAGCAGGCCAATGTTTTTTTTCTCATGTATGCGGGATTAACGATTTCAGACTCTGGCAAGCCATAACTTACACAAAAATTCGGAAACACTTTTACTGGTTAAGAATATGTGTGCAGCAGTACTGAATGCCACACACAATTTAAGGTGGCACTTAAAATGTGAGACTGATAGCACACTTAACAGCCCAAATGACCACCAACAGAAAAAAAAATTAAATAACTGACCTTTGCAAGAATTCCAGTGTTGTCGCAGCATTGTTCGGGTACATCATGTTGAAAGCATAGTAAGTCAGGAACATTACGCAGACTGCCTCGGTGAAATTGGATGCTTCGCAAAACAGTTCCTGCTCACAGGCCACATAACATTTGTCAGAAAAGATGGTTCCTGTGAAAAAAATTAAATAGTAAGAATCTCGTTGTGAAACTCACGTTACAGCATCCATTTCAAAGGGACCAATAAGAACTTAACAAGTTTCTCAATATTTAAAGGGTATTGGTGTGAGAATATTGTACCCAACTTTGTTTTTATCCTTTATCAGATGGCTGTGCGCGACATAACAAGTGTTAACCGCAGCACCCTATAAACATGAAGAATTAAAACATAAGCTCATTTATGTAGACCACATCAAGATGCGTTGCAAAGAGAGTGGAGCTCCTTCCCATAAGGCGCATTTCAATATGTCTTTGCACATCATGAATATTTAGGGTGATGGTCAAAAACTGCTCGTGCCAGTGCAGGTCAGCCTGCTTCAGAGGCTGCATGGTTGACTGCAGTGTCTCATCATAAGCTAGATGTACAGTATACAGTACACTCCCGTTAAAACGACCTCTAAGGGACCGCAGTCATCTGTTCGGCTAATCAGAAGTGCCCCCAAAAAGAGACATGCTAACTGGTCAGTGCATCCAAATATGTTACTTGGAAAACACTGAATGGTATAGACTTACAATGGGTGCAAAAAGACAAGAAAAAGCATTTATTTAGTTCAGCTTGAAAAAAACTATGCCTTCAGGTAGAGTATTTACACGAATCTTGCGAGCACCTGATTTTGCTGGTTCAAAAATTAAAATTCTCATTAAGATATTGCTACCACATCGTAATAAAACTGTAGCACGCTCCTAAGCTTACGATTACAAAAGAGAGAGAGAGAGACAAACAAACACAATTTTCAAAAATAAAAATTCTCATTAAGATATTGTTACCACATCTTAATGATAAAACTGTAGCACGCTCCTATGTTTACGATTACAAAAAGAGAGAGAGACAAGCAAGCACAATTTCCTTCAAAGAATATAAAACTTATTGTCCTGGCAGTTCCTTTTCTTCCGTGAGCCTGTTTTGCTGGCTCTAAGATCACTTCTGGATACGCCTTGGTCATGTGCTGTTCCCTTGACAGTCATTATATGCAGAGTTGTTAAGAAAGTCTGCAAGGTTTTCTTCGAGGTCCGGATATTATCCCGTTTTCGGCCCGTAGTAACTTTTTCAGATCGACGTGTAGCTGAAGATATCCCATCGCGCTACTCACGGTCACAAGCCTCGCGCACACGAAAAAGACACGACGCAGCTATATTCAGTGTGCAAATTAGCCTTCCCTTGTCGTGCACCTCCATAATTAAAATGGCTCATCACAATTTGCACTTCACTGGGAACAGATACAACGCGCACAGGTTCTACGCGAACCAACGCGAACTGACCACACAATGTGCTCGGCCGGCATGGCGGCCGCCATTGTGTGATGGTGATGACAATGCACCTGATCCCTCTGACAGGAGTGCTAGCGCCGCAAACGTGGTTTCGGTTTCGTACTCGATTCCCACAGTCAATTTTTTGTTCCCGTTGTCACTTTCGTTTTAGTTTTTATTTCCACTCCTCTTTCGTTTGCTTCTTTGCCCGATCCGGCATAGCTTGTCAATCACCCGCTCCAAAGTACTCCAAAGGAAAGAGGCAGCAGACATCGTCATCATCATCAGGCAAGGAGGTCCATGTGATTGTGCGGTACAATGTGCGGATTGCCGCTGCTGGAAAAAACGTGTTGCCTAGATTGCGATGTAAAAACGTGGTGTTTTGTCGAACGTGAGAGTGTACTTGGGGGCTAGTGCCGCATTCTGGTTGTCACGAAGGACGACATCGACGATAAAATAAATGTTGCACTGTTCGTGTAAACGTCTGGCGTGAATTCGGACGCACAAGAAATCCCAGTGCGGCTGCGAAGTGTTCTTGTTGAGCCTATGATCTCCGATGGCCAATCCTCCTGCACTGCTGGCTTTTTAGCGAAGTGAAAACGCGTATCGGCCGTACTCATCTACTGCTAGGTAAGTGCTGCTGCGCTGTCACGGGGCGTGTCAATCGGCGAGGCAGACACTGTTCGGCAGTGTTTTGAAGGTAGGTGGGCTAACGCACTCGGTAGCTGCCGGTGGGTATCGTCGAATGCTGATTGCCTAGAGCATCACGGGCGAAACGTCAGCATTTTGCTAGCGGTTTTGTCAGCCGGTTACTTCGTCGCGTTCTTGTATAAACGTGTTCAAATCCGAAGAAAGGCGGTGACGGAACACCGAGCGAAATAACGTTTCATGTACAGGAAGAGGCGGAGAGAAACAATGACTGTATACTAACTGCTGAAGAAATGATCGTAGGAAACTTGTTCACCATTTTTGCAATGCGCATAGCCTTATTGATTTGTCTGTCCTGTGCGTGTGTGTGTGTGTGTCAGCTGATCCGCATACGTGGGGCGGAATTGTGGTGCCCGCAAATTCTTCTGCTTACCTGCTGCTACAGCAGTGTATCGTTATAGGTAGGTGTAAATTGGTCCTTTCCTGCTGCCTGAACCCTACGATGAGACATCAGGCAGGCTATACCAATGTTCCACAAATCAAGGAATAGAGTGCACAACATCTAAGAGCAAGGCTCAAAGCTACTACACATCATAATATAGCAAGCATCTCAGGCCTGCCTCGACACCACGCAGCAAGCACGCTGACATCAACCAACGCCTCAATATTTCTATTTTGCCCGCCGCTGGGGCACATTGGTTAGGGTGCTTTATGCTCACGTGAGAGACGCGGTGTCGATCGCAGTTGTGGGGGTCGCATTTTGATGGGGGTGAAATGCTAGAGGTATGCGTACTGGCAATTTCAGAACCCCAGCTGGGTCGAGATTACTCTAGAGCCCTCCACTCTCTCGTAGCTTGTATCGCGCTTCGTGACGTTCCACGAATCTATTCCGATTCATTCCAGCGTGTTATCCTTAGGATTCATTGATGCCGTTCGAAGGAGTGAAACAAATTTTTTAGGCACTGCGGCGTAATGCTTGGTGCTGAGTGCCGCGAACATAGCTGCACAAACAGCACACGCTTATACTTCTACTGCAGAGGTAAAAGTTCTATAAGCCCCACTTATAGACACTTTCTGTGAATATAACATGAGTTTCATCAACATTGACAAAGTCAATATTACGATTACCTCTTTGATCAATGTATTCTTTGCCACTAGCAAGGGAATACAGTATATTACCTTCTCAGCACAGTACGATCATTCCGATGCAGCACCTTTTACATATAAAATTTTTGCTCATACATACATACATAATAAAATATATCATACATACATAATAAAATATACATGAATGCATAAACCTTAAGCTTTTGTGGCATGAAAACACAAACACTACACCATGTTACACATTTAACTTTTAGGTAGTCAACACCTTGCAGGAACCAGTATCACTGTTTATTTTAAAATTTAGGAGACGCCCCCAATTAAGTGCATTTATTAAACAAAAGCAATCAATGCAATTTTAGCTGGAGTCTCGGATTCTTTGATTAACCTAGCCAGAATGGTAAATCTGTTGAAATGAGTGAATGCACCTGGGTGTAAACTGCCATGCACCTGCAAGATGAAACACTTCCCTTGACACACTAGTTACCAACTTGAAGTAAAACTCAGCTTACCTAGTGCGGCAACGATGGGCGTAGGTGGCAACTCAGAAACTACTTCTGTTATACTTGTACCATGCTGAAAAGGAGCAGAATGACTCTGTAAACAGACGATCCTGTAGCTGTACTATTTCAAACTAAGATTTTTTTTTCCCCATAAATATTCACTGTAAGCATCATGTATATGTCGTATTTGTAAAACTTTCCCTTATCATGACAAGGTCGGAAATAAAGCTTTTCTGCTGAAAAAAGCCATATGCCAATATGCATCCAGTGAAACCAGGTTTTATACAAAGGCACACTGAGATCTCTCTGTGTAATACTGCCACACAATGAACGTTAAATTTCAAGAAGTCTGTGTGTGCCCACATGAGTAGCTGCAGGGCAGTATGGGGAGCTGGAGTGCCAGCCACCCTGTCTGCTGCGGTTTCATCTGCTCATCATGCCTGCAATGTGCAAGCATGCAGTCACGCAGGCTCATGGTTGCAACAACAGTGGCTTACATAACCCTGTCTAAGATTTTGTTCACTGGCCAGACATACTGGGAAGGACAAAGACCACAGCTAAGAAGCGGCATGTTTGATCTCTAAATTGTGCATGCCAGCCATGCAGCATAAACACTTATTGCACCAAGAACATAGCAGAGCTGAGCACATACTGAGAAGTCAGTCACCTGCACTCTGCTGGTCATCTTTCACAGCAGCATTTTTTTTATTTATTTGCTAGTTACCGTGCCTTAATGGCCATGTTAATACCTACTGCCCCAACACTATTTCTGTTAAAATTTCGTCACATGATGCACTGAAGCATGTTAGCACATCACATGCAAAATCACTGCCCATGTCACGTCATAAATGAGGTCGATCCTGACTCTGCAGTGCATCTTGCGTAACTAAAGCCTATTTCAAATACTGTGTGTTAGCACATAGGCAGTAAGTACGGGGGGGCTGGGGGGCTCACCCTTGCCCCCTCCCGAACGGTTTTATAGGAGGCAGATGCCCCCCGACATCGGCCCAGGAAATTTGTCAAGATCTTGGCTTAGGTCCTCGTCTACTGACAACGAACTGTTGCCCGTCCTGTCTGCAGTAGCTATTTCACAGGGGGCTTTTCATGCCCGCTTCTTTTTCATTTCAAACTTTTAAAATTCGGATCATGGACCAGTGACGAGAGAAACATTCAGTTGAAAATGCCCCTCAAACGGATTTGTATGTGCAGAATACGTTGAGTCTTGAATTGCGTAGCGACTGGTTTTCAGAAAATAAAAAATGCTACTGAGAATAGAAAGCAATCCCGACCCAATGAGTCAGGGAATATTTTCGCATAGACTTGCTCTTCAATAAAAAAAAGGGTAATTCCCTGGTTGTCTACAAATAGGTACACTTCAGCATGCCTGCCCATAAAAGTTGCCGAGAAAGATGGTACGCATTTTTTATTTATCAGCGAAGGGTTTGCTACCAGTTCAGTGACCTAAAAGCAACTCAAATACTCATCCATAAAACAACCTTCGGCGGAAAAATTCGTAACCCAGCTTCACGCTAGGTCTAGTGGTAGCAAGTGGCATTTTCTACCATTTGATAATTAATTTTGGCCATCTTAAATTGTATATTCACTGGCATAATCAAAGCTTCTTGTGCCAGCATTATTGGCCCATTCTCTCCTGCCTGGTGCATGTTTTAACCAAGTAAGTAAAGCATGTCAATTAAAAAAATTCGGCAGATCCCATGCATTGTCAGAATCGATTTTATGTGATGCAGTGAGCGAGTAGCAGCCTATACGACCTTTTTTTCGCTTTGAGCCAGGCCCGTAGCCAAGGGAGGGGGGGCGCCCCCCCCCCCTCCCTGGCCGAAATTTTTTTGATGAATGGTGTTTTACCGAAAATCAATAATGAAAATAGGCGTTTTTCTCAAAAAGTCAAGGCTTTCAGCAAATGCCCCCCCCCCCCCCCCGAAAAAAATTCCTGGCTGCAGGCCTGCTTTGAGCCAAGCATTATAAAGTGGATCGATGTTTTTATGTAAATTGAAAATAAATCTGAAGTCTCCCACTAGATATCGTAATTTAATCGCCGGTGTCGGCACCTAAGAGACTATAGCTGTATTAATTCTTTAATTTGGAAGTCCAGTGCTCTGTTCTACAGAATGCGTTAGGCCTCTCAACCAGGAAATGAGTAGAGCTGCAAATTCTGAAAACCCCC